>NW_028270146.1:105174229-105474229 GCF_037043375.1 Chiloscyllium plagiosum | reverse complement strand
ATCTGACGATGAGGAACCTTGTTAAATGCCCGACTGAAATCCATATGTTTCATGTCCATTGCTCTGCCCTCATCAATCCTCTCCATCACTACAAAAAACTCAATTACGTTCATGAGACATGATTTCCCATGCATGATGCCATGTTGATTATCCCTAATCAGTCCTTGCCTTTCCAAATACATGTAAATCCTGTCCCTACGGTTTCCCTCCAACAACTTGCCCTCCACTGATGTCAGGCTCACCAGTCTATAGTTCTCTGGCTTTTCCTTATCACTTTTCTGAAATAGTGGCACAACGTTAGCCAACCTCCAGTCTTCTGCACCTCACTTGTGACTATTGACGAAACAAATATCTCAGCAAGTGGCCCAACAAGGGCCCCAGCAATCACTTCCCGAGCTTCCCACAGAGTTCGAGGGTACACCTGGTAGGTCATGGGGATTTATCCACTTTTATACATTTCAAGACATCCAGCACTACCTCCTCTGTAATATGGACATTTTTCAAGATGTCACCATCTATTTCCCCAAATTCTATACCTTCCATATCCTTCTCCGCAGTAAATACTGATGCAAAATACGCATTTAGTATCTCCCCTATCTTCTGCGGTTCCACAGATAGGCAGTCTTGCTGATCTTTAAGGGACCCTGTTGTCTCCCTAGTTACCCTTTGACCTCAATATATACGTCGGATCCCTTTGGATTCTTTACAACCCTGTTTGTCGAAGCTATGTCGTCTCGTTTTTGCCCTCCTGACTTCCTCTTAAGTATACTCCGACTGACTTTATAGCCTTCTATGGATTCACTCAATCTCTACTGTCTAAACCTGACATATGCTTCCTCCTTATTCTTAACCAAAACCTCATCTTTTCCTAACTTGCACAATGTCTTTATCTGATGAACCTAAATTAATTCTTTGGGAAGGTAACCACCAAAAGACATTTGATTAGTTCTGTGTCAAGGTTACTCAAAATAAGACCAGAAATGCGAGAATTAGTTTGGTGACATTTATTTATTTGGGAAGCAGGAAATTCTAATAAAGATGGGGGAGTTTTATCTATTGAGCAAGATGTGAAAAGTAGCATCTGAGAAAACAAAAAAAAAGTTTTAATGAACTGAAACTAGGAACTCTGATTGTAAATAAGCATTTGGGTGTTGGTGTGCACAGTCGACTGAAATCGAATGCGCAGTGTATAAAAAGTGACTAAGCTAACAGAATGTTGGGTTTTCTCTTCAATGGTTTGGGATACAAAGGGGAACAAAATGTGTTTCAGTTGTACACCATCTTTGTCAGACCTCATGTGGAGCATTGTGTTCAGTTCTGGCTACCACTCCCCAAGAAGAATATTTTGGCTATGGTAATGCTTAAAGGGCCTTAGAAATTTCCAGTATAAGAACAATTTATGTAATCTTGTCTTGTATTCCTTTGAGTTTTGAAGATTGAGGCAAGATCTGGTGAAAATATTTAACGTAAGGAGAAGCTGTTCAGGTTGAAAGTTTGCTCACTGACGTGGTAGATTTGTTTGATGTTTTGTCACCATGCTAGGTAACCTCATCAATGGGCCTCCGTTGAAGCGCTGGTGTTCTGTCCTGCTTTCAACTTATGTGTCCTGATCTGATACAGTAGGTGATATCATTTCTGATCCTTTTTCTCAGACGTTGGTAAATGGTAAAATGATTTAAAAAAAAACATTTACCAACCTCTGAGAAAAAGAACCAAAAATGGTATCACCTACCCTGTCAGACCAGGACACACAAATAGAAAGCAGGACAGAACACCTGCGATCAGCGGAGGCCCACTGATGTTACCTAGTATGGTGACAAAATGTCTGAAACCGAACCTTCCAGCTCAGCGAGCAAACTTACAACCTGAGCTACAAGTAGTAAGCTTTGAGAAGATTTGTAGCTCAAGTTGAGGTTCTGGATGTAGGTTTGCTCGCTGAGCTGGAAGGTTCAGTTTCAGACATTTTGTCGCCGTACTAGGTGATATCATCAGTGATCCTCTAGATGAAGCACTGTGGTATGGCCCACTTTTTATTTACGTGTTTAGGTTTCCTTGGGTTGGTGATGTCATTTCATAAGGTGATGTCATTTCTCGGGGGTGGTAAATGTGTTTGTTGATAGAGTTCAGTTGGAATGCCATGCTTCTCGAAATTCTCGCACATGTCTCTATTTGGCTTGTCCAAGGATGAAAAGTGTGTTGCTGGAAAAGTGCAGCAGGTCAGGCAGTATCCAAGGAACAGGTGAATCGACGTTTCGGGTATAAGCCCTCCTTCAGGAATGAGGAGGGTCTGCCAAGCAGGCTAAGATAAAAGGTAGGGAGGAGGGACTTGGGGGAGGGGCGTTGGGAATGCGATAGGTGGAAGGAGGTCAAGGTGAGGGTGATAGGCCGGAGAGTGGGTGGGAGTGGAGAGGTCGGGAAGAAGATTGCAGGTCAAGAAGGCAGTGCTGAGTCCGAGGGTTGGGACTGAGATAAGGTGGAGGGAGGGGAAATGAGGAAGCTGGAGAAATCTGCATTCATCCCTTGTGGTGGGAGGGATCCTAGGCGGAAGATGAGGCGCTCTTCCTCCAGGCATCGTGTTACCATGGTCTGGCGATGGAGGAGGCCAAGGACCTGCATGTCCTTGGCGGAGTGGGAGGGGGAGTTAAAGTATTCAGCCACAGGGCGGTTGGGTTGGTTGGTGCGGGTGCCCCAGAGGTGTTCTCTGAACGTTTCAGAGACACCTGGAGGAAGAGCGCCTCATCCTCCACCTAGGAAGCCTCTAACCACAAGGGATGAATGCAGATTTCTCCAGCTTCCTCATTTCCCCTCCCCCCACCTTATCTCAGTCCCAACCCTCGGACTCAGCACCGCCTTCTTGACCTACAATCTTCTTCCCGACCTCTCCGCCCCCACCCTCTCTCCGGCCTATCACCCTCACCTTAACCTCCTTCCATCTATCACATTCCCAACGCCCCTCCCCCAAGTCCCTCCTCCTACCTTTTATCTTGGCCTGCTTGGCACACCCTCCTCATTCCTGAAGAAGGGCTTATGCCCAAAATGTCGATTCTCCTGCTCCTTGAATGCTGCCTGACCTGCTGTGCTTTTCCAGCAACACATTTTTCAGCTCTGATCTCCCATCTGCAGTCCTCACTTTCTCCTTGTCCTAGGATGGATGTGTTGTCCCAGTCGAAGTGGTGTCCTTCCTCATCTATATGTAAAGATACTAGTGATAATGGATCATGTCTGTTTGTGGCTAATTGATGTTCATGTATCCTGGTGGCTAGTTTTCTGCCTGTTTGTCCAGTGTTGTGTTTGTTACAGTTCCTGCAAGGTATTTTGTAAATGACATTAGTTTTGCTTGTTGTCTGTATAGGGTCCTTCAAGTTCATTAGTTTTAGTGTGTTGGTGGGTTTGTGGACTACAGACAACAAACGAAACTAATGTCATTCATAAAATACCTTGCAAGAACTGTAACAAACACTACATTGGACAAACAGGCAGAAAACTAGCCACCAGGATACATGAACATCAACTAGCCGCAAAAAGATATGACCCACTCTCACTGGTAACTTTACATACAGATGAGGAAGGACACCACTTCGACTGGGACAACACACCCATCTTCTGACAAACCAAACTCGAGGCATGCATGAGAATTTCGAGAAGCATAGCACTCCAACCAGAACTCTATCAACAAACATATTGACTTGGATCCCATTTACCACTTCCTGAGAAAATGAACAGGAAATGACATCACAAACCCAACGAAACCTCAACACACAAATAAAAAGTGGGCCATACCACCAGTGCTTCATCCGGAGGCTCACTGTTACCTAGTATGGTGATAAAACGTTTGAAACCGAACCTTCCAGCTCAGCGAGCAAACATACATCCTGAGCTACAAATATTTCTCAAAAATCGCAAAGGAGGAACTGTTTCCTGTCATTGGGCAGAGGGATTTTAAAATGAAAGCTCAGCTGTTTAAGAGTGGAATCACTTCTACATGCAAAGGATAATGGAAATGTGGAACATGTTCTGGCAAATTCTGTGGATGCTGATTGTTAATTAGCATTTACACATCCATACTGGGTAGAATTTTATAAGGCAAACCTATTAAATGATAAGGACTGGTCGTTAGATGGAATTGAGGTATGCAGCTGCTACAATCTAAGTGTGTGCTGGATCAGACTCGAGGTTGAATGACCTTCTCCTGTTGCTGTGTTTCTGCATCTGATCATCAGAGACACAGAATCTGCTTACAGCAGAGATGGCACTGACCCTAAAGGAATTTCTGGTGCCATCACAACATTTTTAACACTAAGCAATGAGTAATGTTTTGAAATCTGTAGGTCTTTAAGTTTGCATTATGAATTGCTTCAATACTCAGTCGTTCCTTTCAACAGTCACTTGAACAAAATATATTTCTGGAATCATTGAGGGAAATGTTAGAAATTATGAAGAGATTTCATTGATGTTCGCAAGTTTCCAGCTTGTGAAACAATGTTACTTAATTTATGCACTCAAACTTTCAAAACTAACTCTGATCTAATTGATGATATCATGTCAGAAGATTCTATAGTTAGTTCTGGCTTTTATCTGTACTTGTTGCAGTTACTGTATCTAATGAATTTGCATTTATTTCTCTCGAGGGGAGCGGTACGTTCCGGGAGTGGGCCATGTGAAGAAAGATGATGTCACTTTGAGGGAGGTGATCCATTTACTTTGCATTGAGCCAATGCCTCATAGTGAACTAGCACAATCATTACCTGAGAATGTGAGTTTCCTCGTTTCAGTAGATTTTCTTAGTGTATTGAACCTGAGGCAGAAAAAGTTTTTTAAAAAATTGCATCGAAATAGTTCCAGCAGCATCTGCCGAAGCATCTTGCAGGCAAATGAATTCTGATTGTTATGTAATAAATGCAGCAGTTTGTTCACAGCAAGGTCTCAACAGCAGCAACCAGACTATTTGCATTAGTGCTTCTATTGGAACCATTAATAGTTACCAGGACATGGGAACAAACTCCTCTCCTGTTCCTCGAAATAGTGCTTTGGGATCTTCGACATTCACCTGCGAAGGTGGAAGGGGCCTTGGTTTAATGTCTTATCTGAAAGATGGCAATCCTGACAGTGCAACTGCACAGCTTTGGAGCGTGTCAGTCCAGATTACTGTACTCATGTCTCTGAAATCACTTGAATCAATGAACTTAGGTGAGTGTGCATACCTCTGTGCTGGGGCACACGCTGTAAGTAATCCTTATGTGAGATGTGTTCATAGACTAATAACTTTGCTAGTATAGGTCTTTCTGCTGTGCACCCCAAGTGATGGTGTCAATTCTTTAAATTTTCATAATGTAATAGAGGTGCTGCACAGCAGAGCATAAAGCCCTATGGACAACATTGGTGATATCACAATCACCTCTATAGTTAATCCTTAATGCTTTTAAACTACATTTAATTTTAATTTGTTAACCTGGTCCAAGCAATTTCAAGGTATGCAATCCATTCCTTGATTATAACTTCCAGTTTATGGGTTGTCTGACAAGCTCAGAGGTTAGAAACAGGAAAGGAGAGGTCACCCTGGTGGGAGTTTTCTATAGACCTCTGAATTGTTCCAGGGATATAGAGGAAAGGATAACAAAAATGATTCTTGATAGGAATGGGAGTAATGGTAGTTGTTATGGGGGATTTTAACTTCCCCAACATTGACTGGAAATACTATAGTTCAAGTACTTTAGATGGGTCAGTTTTTGTCTATTGTGAACAGGACAGTTTTCTGACACAGTATGAAGACATGCCAACAAGGGGCGATGCCATATTGGATTTAGTACTGGGGAATGAACCAAATGTTAGATTTGGAGGTAGGTGAGCACTTTGGCGATAATGACTACTATTCGGTTATGTTTACAATAGCAATGGGCAGGGATAGATATGTACTGCAGGGAAAGAGGTATAACCGGGGGAAATACAATAATGATGCAATTAGGCAAGATTTAGGATGCATAGGACGGGGAAGGAAACTGCAGGGGATGGACACACTTGAAATGTGGAGCTTATTCAAGGAACAGCTACTGCGGGTCCTTGATAAGTATATACCTATCAGGCGGAGAGATATTGTCTGGCGTGGGAACCATGGTTTACAAAGGAAGTTGAAGCTCTTGTCAAGAGGAAGAAGGCGGCTTATGTGAGGATGAGGCATGAAGGCTCAGTTCGGGGTCTTGAGAATTATAAGTTAGCCAGAAAAGATCTAAAGAGAGGGCTAAGAAAAGCTAGGAGGGGGCATGAGAAGTTATTGGCGGATAGGATCAAGGAAAGCTCTACGGCTTTCTAATAGGTATATCAGGAATAAAAGAATGATTAGAGTAAGATTGGGGCCAATCAAAGATCGTAGTAGGAAGTTGTGTGTGGTATCTGAGGACATAGGGAAAGCATTTAATGAATACTTTTTTGTCAGTATTCACATTAGAAAAGGGCAATGTTAGTGAGAACATGGAGATACAGGCTACTAGATTAGATGAGACTGCGGTTGACAAAAAGGCGGTTTTAGCAATTTTTGAAGATCTGAAAATAGGTAATCTCCTGGGCTGGATGGGATTTATCCTCTGATTCTCTGGGAAGCCAGGGAGGAGATTGCAGAGCCTTTGGTTTGATCTTTCTGTCATCATTGTTGATAAGAATAGTGCCAGAAAGCAGGAGAATAGCAAATGTTCCTTTGTTTAAGGAGGGAGTCAAGACAATTATAGACCAGTGAGCCTTACTTTGGTTGTGGGTAGGGTGTTGGAAAAGGTTATAAGAGATAGGATTTGTAATCATCTAGAAAGGAATATTTTGATCAGGGATAGTCAACATGTGAAGGGTAGGTTGTGCCTCACTAACCTTACTGAGTTCTTCAAGAAGGTGCCAAAACAGGTGGATGAGAGTAAAGCGATTGATGTGGTCTATATGGATTTCAGTAAGGCTTTTGAAAGGTGCCACGCGGTAGGCTATTACACAAAATACGGAGTTTCAGGATTGAGGGTGATTTAGTGGTTTAGATCAGAAATTGGCTAGCTGAAAGAAGACAGAGGGTGGTGGTTGATGATAAATGTTCATCCTGGAGCTTAATTACCAGTGGTGTGCTGCAAGGATCTGTTTTGGAGCCACTGCTGTTTGTCATTTTTATAAATGATATGAATGTGGACGTAGAAGGTTGGGTTAGTTAATTTGCTGATGACACTAAGTTGGACAGAGTTGTAGATAGTGCCGAAGGATGTTGTGGGTCACAGAGGAATATAGATAAGATGCAGAACTGGGCTGAGATGTGGCAAATGGAGTTTAATGCAGAAAGGTGCGAGCTAGTTCACTTCGGAAGAGGTAACAGGAATGCAGAGTACTGGGCTAGTGGTAAACTCCGTGGTAGTGTTGATGAATAGAGAGATCTCTGTCAAGGTGCATACATCCCAGGTTGATAGGGTTGTTAAGAAGGCATATGATGTGTTGGCGCTTATTGGTTTGGGGAGTTGAGTTTCAGAGCCATGAGGTCATGCTTCAGTTGAACAAGACACTGCTCAGGCCACACCTGGAGTATTGCATACATCGCATTCTAGGAAAGGTGTGGAAGCTTTGGAAAGGATTCAGAGGAGATTTACTCGGATATTGCCTGGTTTGGAAGGAAGGTCTTACGAGGAAAGGTGGAGGGAACTGAGGCTGTTTTTGTTGGAGAGAAGAAGGTTGAGATGTGACTTAATTGACATGTATAAGATAATCAGAGGGTTAGATAGGTTGGACAGTGAGAGTCTTTTTCCTCAGATAGTGAAGGCTAACATGAGGGGACACAGCTTCAAACTGAGGGGTGATAAATTTAGGGCAAATATCAGGGGTAGTTTCTTTAGTCAGAGAGTAGTAGGGGCGTGGAACAGCCTGCTTGCAGCAGTAGTAGACTCGCCAACATTAAGGACATTTAAATAGTCATTAGACATACATATGGATAGGTTGGCTGGGCATAAGATTAATTTCATAGGTCGGTGCAGCATCAAGGGCCGAAGGGCCTGTACTGCGATGTCATGTTCTATGTTCCCTCAACCCCTTGCAACTTCCTGCAGTTACATTTTGACTCCTTTATTAACATCTATGCAAGGAATTGCATAGAGTAGACAGTTCAGAATGTCTCTATCAGTCCATCTTGTCGATGCTGATCTTTATGAACTCCACGGGTCTTCTCTCGCTCTTCTTCATATAACCCTGTTGGTGTAACTGGCATTGTGTGCTGCTGTTTTGAAACAACATTGCCACTTGATTTGATAACAAATTGCACTTGTGAAGCATCCTTTTGAAGAATAGGAGGCTAGTATAGAGAACCAAAGACACAGTTGAAGAGGAGGGTTTTGTGGTGATGTTGAAAGTAGCTGAGAAGAGACCCAGATAGAAAGTTCCAGAGGGCACACCTTTGTTATCAGGTTACTTAAGTCCATGCCGGGTATTGACAAGTTCTATCTCTCTTCAGTCAAAACCCTACATTTGTGGAATGCTAATGAAATCTCGAATCCCAGCTTCTCTAGACTCTTCGCATAACTGTCTCAAAGAAGATTCTTTGGGTCAGAACATTGATTCTTTTTCTGCCGCCACAGATGCAGCCTAAACTGCTGAGTTTGTCCAGCACTTTGTTTTTACTCCATTTAATCATCATCCCTCATGCCTTGTACCATTCTGATAAATCTCATCAGTATCGATTAAGCTACTGTGAAGCAGAAGAAAGCAAGGGCAGTGTTAAGGACTGGAGGGTGATAAATGGTAGTGGGATGATAAATTAAGAAATGGGTATAAGTCGTTCACTGGGCTGTTCTGAACCAGTGGAGGTTGTTTAGGATGGGAGTGGGATCAGACCGTAGAATTTCAATATTCAAAAATCTTGGATCTTGATAAACTGTGGGTCAGTAATGTAAAGTGAAACTGTGAGATTCCCTGGAGTTATTCCTGCTGATACTTCAGCAAGGGAAGGAAATTATATATAAATGTGGTTTACCTTTAGTTTGGGAACATAGTTTTCTCAGCCTGTATGATATGTTTCCAGATTTCTTCCTACTCTAGATTTTTGGTAGTCTGCATTCTAGCAGTATGCATTGAGAACAGACCCTTTCTTTTGGCTTTAAGAAAGAAGTTCCACCACTGCAAATTCACACTCACCTAATCTCTGACCGGGTTTCTCGGACAGGTATGGAATCATAGAGTTTAACAGGCAGCATAGTGTTTCAGTGGTAGCACTGTTGCCTCACAGCACCAGGGACCTGAGTTTGATTCCATCCTTGGTCAACTGTCTGCATGGAGTTTGCCCGTGTCTGCGTAGGTCTCCTCCAAGTGCTCTGGTTTCCTCCCACAGCCCAAAGGTGCGCAGGTTAGATAGATTGGCCATGCTAAATTGCCCATAATGTCCAGGGTTGCACAGACTAGGTGGATTAGATTAGATTAGATTAGATTAGATTACTTACAGTGTGGAAACAGGCCCTTCGGCCCAACAAGTCCACACCGACCCGCCGAAGCGCACCCACCCACCCAGACCCATTCCCCTACATTATATAATAAATGTCGGATTTTCGGGATGGGGTAGGAGGGTGGGGCTTGATGGGATGTTATTCACAGGGATGGTGTGGAATTGATAGGCTGAATGGCCTTCTTTCACACTGTCGGCATTTTATGATTCTAAACAGTACAGAAGAGGCCATTCAACCGATCCTGCCTACGCCTGCTCTCAGGAAAAGCTATTCAATTAGTTTCAATTCCCAGTTCTTTCCTCATAACCTGCTGGCTTTCTTATAGTAAATTGTTTGTTTAATTCCATTTGGAAATTGCTTTTGAATATATTTGTGCTGCCATGCCTGACAATAGAGTCCAGTTCGAACAATTTGCTGAAGCAAAACCTCTTCTCTTTTCTCGCTGATTAAAGCTGATTATATACTTTGCTGTCAACGGCAAGAATTTCTTCCTAAGTACTCTATTAAAATCCCACACAATGTGAGATGAGTGTTTAATATAATTTTATATAATTCTATATAGTAAACCTTTACTATAAATTATAACATCAGTTCTATATTACATATAAATAGATAAATTGTGATTTAGTTATATACACTTTAAATACAATCATATTAAATCTCCAATGCCAGCCTCCTAGACTCTGCACATAACACTGTTTCCTCATCCCTGGCTTATTCTAGTAAATCTTCTCGGAGGCACCCTGTACAAGGCTTTGATGCTTTTCCTAGAGGTTAGTGGCCAGTACTGAAAACAATACTTCAGCTGATAGCTGATCAATGGTCATTAATAGCTTAAGAATAGCTGCTAATTTATGACCAGAATTTATTTGTAATATATCTGTAAGGCTTGTTGCTACACTTCAGGTGCAAGCTAATTACAGACTATTATTAAACACGGTCGACGAGTGTGGTTCTGGAAAAGCAGTTTTTCCTGATGAAGGGCTTATGCCTGAAACGTCGATTTTCCTGCTCCTCGAATGCTGCTGACCTGCTGTGCTTTTCCAGCAGCACACTCTCGACTCTGATCTCCAGCATCTGCAGTCCTCACTTTCTCCGATTATTAAACACAGGAGAGTACTGCAGAATATGCTTAATGTGCCTTTGTCCTGTTATTTTTTTCCCCCACATTTAGCTTTACTCTTTATTAAAACACCGGGATTTTACTTTACTAGCTAATATCGATCTTGTAAGAATTGCTGAAATCGAACATATGCTGTTCAATAATGTACACTTGCTTGGTAGAACTACACATTGTGTACAAGGTGACAGCACCAGGCCTTTTGACCCAACATCTCACATCATTAACGAATGTTTTACTTAGCTTGAACAATGTTAATTTGAACTTGCAGTAGTAATTGTGCACTGATAGAAAAGAAGTCTGAAAATTGATGTTTGTGTTAAATTATCTTAACAGGAAAATAATGAAACTGGTTTGGAAAATGTTATACATCAGGTGGCCACTTTCAAGTAAGTCTGGTTTTCCATAAGAATTATTCATGACTTTTTTACCAACTCAACTTTGTTTGATGTTTGCTGTGTTTTTCTGAGCAGTCTGTACTAATATCACTAGGTTTTGAGGTCAGAACTATACTTTTCATTTAGCCCCCTTCCTGTGACTTTTCAAAACCACCTTTTCTTTGCAAATGTTTTAATTTGGAATTACAACTCCACTAAGTTATACTTTCCATTTCAAACCTTCAACATTGATAATACTGGGAACATAACAATAACCAGTATTATTATTATTATTATTATTATTATAATATGTACACAGGTTGTGAACAGTATGAATTAGAAGCACAAATAAACCACTCTCTAACCTTACAATCAGTAAGATTGTGGCTGATCTAATGACAGAGGAACTTTGATTATCTGAAGGACATGGGCGGGCAGTATTTCGTTCGGTTAATTGAAGCCAGATAACATAGTTAGCTTGCAATCTTGTCTGGATAATCCGAAATTCAATTAATCAAATGCCAGATAATCGAGGTTCCACTGTACTCCACAATAATGTAGGAGAAGCAATGGCATAATGGGATGTGACTGGCCTATTAAACCAGATACCTAGAAAATGTTATGCATCATGTGCCCAATTCCAAGTAAGTCTAGTTTTCCTAGTTCGAATCTCGTCACAGTTGATGATGGAAAAACATCTGGATTGTTAAAAAGTTTGGAATTAGTGATGACTGTCATGAATGTCGGAAAAAATCCATCTAGTTCACTAGTGTGCTTTAGAGAAGGAAACCTTACCTGGTCTTTCTTCAGACCCACTGCCCTGTGAAATGATGTAGCACATCTTTCAGCTGTAACAGCAGTTAGAGAGGAGAAAAGGAATAAAAAGAAGGGACCACTTGATCTCAACTAAGGCCCTGGGAACAACAACAAGCATAGGTGACCTTGCAAAATCATCCTTATTAACATCTAGTACCAACCTTATGAATGCTGGTAGACTATTAAACAATTGACTGGTGGACAATGCTGCACATAGCCAAACCTACAGAGTCATACCTTAGAGGCATTGTCCCAAACACCACCACCATCAACATCCTTGTCCCACCATCAGGGCAGACATAGCAGAGGTGGTGGCACAGTAATATCTCAGGAGGAACCTGCCCCAGAGCCCTCAGAATTGACTCTGGACCCCATGATGTCTTGTGGCATCATGACAAGGATTCTCCTGCTGATTGCCACTTTAATCCAATCAGTACTGCACCATGTTGAACAGCACTTGGAGGAAGCACTGAGGGTGGCAAAGGTGCAGAATGTACTCTGGGTGGGGGATTTGTGGCTTGGCAGCAGGACTACTGATCAGGACGGTTGGATCCTAAAGATTGGCTGTGCAGCAGGTGGTGAGGGAACCAACAAGAGGGAAAACACATTTGACCTCATCCTTAGTCATCTGCTGGCTGCAGATTCACCTGTCCATGTGCATATTGGTAAAAGCGACCACCGCACAGTCTTTGTGAAGACAAAGTCCATCCTTAATGTTGCGAATACCCTCCATTGTATTGTTCTGTGGCACCATCACCCTGCTAAATGGAACTGACTTTGAACAGATCTAGTAACTCAAGACTGAGCAACCATGCGGTGTCTTGACAATCAACAGCTGCCGAATTATACTCCTGCGCAATCTGCATACCTAATGGCCTGGCATATCACCCACTCAACCATTAGGAAGGCATTTGGGATACTTAACTTTAGCTGAGGTGAATGCTGGACTGTATAAAATGCTGGACTTTGGTTAGGTCAAAGCTAGTGGGGATGTTGAAATGTTTTTCACCAAGGCTGGAGGGAATCTAAAATCTCTGCCTGGTAGATACAGCATTCCTCCGAGCATTTAAGAAACATTTTGATGTTTTTGATGCCAAGGCATACAAAGCTATGGGTCAAGTGCTTCATCAGGTATGTGCCAATCAGAAACAATAGGCTGAAGGGCATTTTGTGTGCTGTAGACCTTTGTGACTCTATGACTATGATAATCATCAAACCAGAAGGTCGACCCTGGTTCAATGGAGAGTGCAGGAGGGCATGCTAAGAGCAACACCAGGCATTCTTAAAAGTTAGGTATCAACCTGATGAGGTTAGAAAACAGGACTATTTGTGTGCCAAGCACCATAAACAGAAAATAATAGAGCTATGTGATTCCGCAACCAATGGATTAGACTTAAGCTCTCCAGTCCTTCCATGTCCAGTTATGAATGCTGGTAGACTATTAAACAATTGAATAGTGGACAATGCTGCACAAATATCCAGATCCTCAATGATGGGGAAGCCCAGCACATCAGTGCAAATGGTAAGGCTGAATTTCTGCAACAGTCTTCAGGCAGAGTGCCGAGTGGGTGATCCATCTCTGCCTCCTCCAGAGCTTTCCAGCATCACAGATGTCAGTCTTCAGCTAATTCGATTCACTCCACGTGATATCAAGAAATGTTTGGAAGCGCTTAAACTGCAAAAGCTATGGACCATGACAACATGCAACAATAGTACTGAAGACTTGTGTGTTCCAGAACTTGCCATGCCCCTAGCCAAGCTGTTCTGGTACTGCCACAAAAGTGGCATCTACCCAACAATGTGGAAACGTTGCCAGGTAGGTCCTGTACGTAAAATCCAATCCGGCCAGTTACTGCTCCATCAGTCTACCCATAATCATCAGTAAGGTGATGGAAGGTGTCATCAACAGTGCTATCAAGCATGTTCAGGTTGGGTTCCACCTGGGCCATACAGCTCCTGACCTCAGTCCAGCCTTCAAACATAGACAAAAAAAACTGAACTCTGGAGGTGAGGTGTGAGAGACAGCCCATGGCATCAAGGCTGCATTTGACCGAATATGGCATCAAGGAACCCTCGCAAAATTGGAATCAATGGATATCATGGAGAAAACTCATCACTGATCGGAGTCAAACCTGGCACAAAACAAAACGTTTGTTGTTGATGGAAATCAGTCATCTCAGTTCGAGAACATTTCTGCAGGATTTCCTCAGGGTAATGTGTCCTAGGCCCAACCATCTACGACTGCTTCATTAATTACCATTCCTATATTCGAAGGTCAGAGTGAAGATGTTGTTGACAGTAGCACAATGTTCGACACCATTTGCAGTTCTTCATACACTAAAGCAGTCCATGCCCAATTGCAATAAAATCTGAACAATATCTAGGTTTGGGCTGACAAGCGGCAAGTAACATTTGCATCACATAATTGCCAGGCAGTAACGGTTTCCAACAAGAGGAAATCGTATTATGGCCTCTTCACTTTTTGGAAGGTAACTTACAGAAGCCATTCAGTCCACCTGCTCCATTTGGTTGTGGCTGATATATTCCTCGACACCATTCTCCTTCTCATCAGATCCTTTGATTGTTTACTAATCAAGAACTGTCTGTCTTACATACGGTCACCATCCCTGAAACCCACATGATCAACATTCTGGGGGTTACCAGTGACCAGAACTGGACTAGCAATGTAAATACTGTGGATACAAGAGTAGGTCAGAGGCTGGGAATCCCGCAGCGAGTAACTCACCACCTCACTCCCCAAAGCCTGTCCACTATCTACAAGGCACAAGTCAGGACCATGGATGAGTTTAGCTCCAACAGCACTCAAGCTTGACTCCATCCAGGCCAAAGCAGCCCACTTGACTAGCACCATGTCCTCAACCATTCAGTCTGTCTCTGCACTGATGGTCAGTAGCAAAAATGTGCAGAAATTCACCAAGGTTGCTAAAACAGCACCTGCCAAACTTATGACTGTCATGATGCAGAAAGCCAAGGGCAACAGATAAATGGGAACACCACCACCTGTAACTTTCCCTCCAAGCTACTCCCATCGTGACCTGGAAATATATCGCTGTTCTTCAGCATCACGGCATCAAAATCCTGAAATTCTCTCCATAATAGCATTGAGAGTCTACCTACAGCACGTGGACTGCAGAGTTCAAGAAAGCAGCTTGTCACCACCATCTCACGGGCAATTAGGGATGGACAATAAACAATGCTCACATCCTGTAGAACATAGAACAATACAGTGCAGAACAGGCCCTTCAGCCCTCGATGTTGCACCGACCTGTGAACCATTCTCAGCTCGTCTCCCTATACTATCCCATCATCATCCAAGTGCTTATCTAAGGATTGTTTAAATCTCCCTAATGTGGCTGAGCTGCCTACGTTAGCAGGTAGGGCATTCCACACCCTTACCACTCTCTGCGTAAAGAACCTGCCTCTAACATCTGTCTTAAATCTATCACCCCTCAATTTGTAGTTATGCCCCCTCATACAAGCTGCCGCCATCATCCTAGGAAAAAGACTTTCACTGTCTACCCTATCTAATCCTCTGCTCATCCTGTATGTCTCTATCAAATCCCCTCTTGGCCGCCTTCTTTCCAATGAGAACAGATCCAAGTCTCTCAGCTTTTCCTCATAAGACCTTCCCTTCAGACCAGACAACATCCTGGTAAATCTCCTCTGCACCTTTTCCAGTGCTTCCACATCCTTCCCGAAATATGAGGACCAGAACTGTATACAATATTCCAAGTGTGGCCGCACTAGTTTTGTATGGTTGCAGCAAGATGTTGCGGCTCCGGAACTCAATCCCTCTACGAATGAAATCTAATACACCATATACCTTCTTAACAGCACTGTTCACCTGGGTGGCAACTTTCAGGGATCTATGTACATGGACTCCAAGATCCCTCTGCACATCCACACTACCAACAATCTTTCCATTGATCCAGTACTCTGCCTTCCTGTTGTTCTTTCCAAAGTGCATCACCTCACATTTAGCTGCATTGAACTTCATTTGCCACCTCTCAGCCCAATTCTGCAGTTTATCCAAGTCCCCCTGCAACCTGTAACATTCTTCCAAACTGTCCACTACTCCATGGACTTTAGTGTCATCGGCAAATTTATCCACCTTTGCCTGCGTCTAAGTCACTTCTAAAAATGACAAACAGCAGTGGTCCTAAAACAGATCCTTGTGGCACAACACTAGTAACCGGACTCTAGGCTGAATATTTTCCATCAACCACCCACTCGCTGCCTTCTTTCAGAAAGCCAGTTTCTAATCCAAACTGCTAAATCACCCTCAATTTCATACCTCTGCATTTTTTTACAACAGCCTACCGTGTGGAACCTTATCAAAGGCTTTACTGAAGTCCATGTATACCACGTCAACTGCCCTACCCTCATCTTGGTCACCTTGGTTTGTGAGACACGACCTGCCCTTGATGAAACCATGTTGACTGTCTGAAATCAAATTGTTGCTTGCTAGATGATTATAAATCTTATCTCTTATCCTTTCCAAAACCTTTCCTACAACAGAAGTAAGGTCTATAATTATCTGGGTCATCTCTACTGCCCTTCTTGAACATGAACCTTACCAAGAATCAATTTAGATTAGATTAGATTACAGTGTGGAAACAGGCCCTTCGGCCCAACAAGTCCACACCGACCCGCCGAAGCGCAACCCACCCATACCCCTACATTTGCCCCTTACCTAACACTAGGGGCAATTTAGCAAGGCCAATTCACCTGACCTACACATCTTTGGATTGTGGGAGGAAACCGGAGCACCCGGAGGAAACCCACGCAGACACTGGGAGAACGTGCAAACTCCACACAGTCAGTCGCCTGAGGCGGGAATTGAACCCGGGTCTCTGGAGCTGCGAGGCAGCAGTGCTAACCACTGTGCCACCGTGCCGCCATTTACTTCTCCTTCCTGCTGCCTGTTTCTGTCTTACATCGACACCCCTTTTGACTTGCTAGTCCTGGCGTCTTCCACAAGGGGGAAACATTATCTCCACATCCACCATGTGACGGCCCATCAGGATCTTGTACGTTTCCATCAACTCTCCTTTTACCTTTCTAAACTGCAGTGGATGTAAGCCTAACCCATCAGAAGGAAGTAGGAGGATTTGAAGGAGAAGTCGTTAAGGCTGAAGAACAGTTCCGTCTACCTCATCCCAGATC
The DNA here is from genome assembly GCF_037043375.1 of Chiloscyllium plagiosum. Classification (NCBI taxonomy): domain Eukaryota; kingdom Metazoa; phylum Chordata; class Chondrichthyes; order Orectolobiformes; family Hemiscylliidae; genus Chiloscyllium; species Chiloscyllium plagiosum. The sequence continues at coordinate 105,457,286 of NW_028270146.1, read as the reverse complement.
CAACCCTCCAACTTGGCACCACCTATTGACCTATCCTAGCTGTCCACCTTCCTAACCTCCTATCTGCTCCACCCACCCCTCAGACCTATTGCTGTTACTCCCCACCTGCATCCACCTATCGCTTTCCCAGCCACCTTACCCTCCCCAGCCCCACTCCCATCCTCCTATTTATCTCTGCCCGTTCCCCCTCCACATTCCTGATGAATGGCTTATGCCCAAAACATCAATTCTCCTGCTTCTCGGATGTTGCCCGACCTGCTGTGCTTTTCCAGGGCCACACTTTTTGACACAGAATTTCTAGGTAGAGAGATCAAAAGATGGTACTAATGGTGTAAATGGAGTGTTGACAGGCTGGATAACAAGTCTCTGCAAGTGATCAAAAGTGTCAGACAATGTGAGTAAAGTGTTAACACCTGAGTAGCAAGTAAAGAGATAAGCTGTGATTTTATTAATTGACGCAGCGGGATAATTACAGAAAATTAAAAATAAGACACCGGGCACGATCGGCAGAGTACCCCTCGTTTTCCAGTTTTTTTTGGAGTGGAGAAACGATGCCATGCTGTTTGCCACCTTCAATATGTCATTGATGATGATGAACATCTCACCAAGATCAATCCTATGCCTCCATTTCTAGCCTTCAAACAATTGCCAATCCTTAGACAGATCAATGTTCAGAACAACACCAACCACAACACCACACAATCCTAACACAGCAAGCTCTTCAAGACATGCCAGATCATCTACATGGATACTACCATCACCAATGAGAATGCGACCCACCATGTACAGGGCAGATGCTCCTATGATTCAGCCCATGTTGTCTATCTCATACGCTGCAGACAAAGATGCCCCAAGTCATAGTATATTGACAAGACCATGCAGTCACTACAACAGATGAATTGACACTGCGCAACATTTACCAAGCAGGAATGTTCCCTCCTAGCCAGGGAACACTTCAGCGGTCCAGGACATTCAGCCTCCAAACTTGTGGTAAATGTCCTCTAAGGTAGCCTTTGAAATGCACAACAACACAGAATCGTCGAGCAGAAACTGATAGCCAAGCCCTGTATCCACGAAGACGGTCTTCTTCATGATCTTGGGTTGATGTAACCTCACCATGCTGTTCTGTATTTGTAAAATCTCCCTTACTGTCTTGTTTTGACACCATCCCTTTGATAAAAGCAGGCAAAAGTAGACATTGGGCCACTTCAAACTGATGCAGGAAGCCTAGTGATGGGAGATAAGGAAATAGCAGGAGAACTTAACAAGTACTTTGCGTCAGTCTTCACAGTGGAAGACATGAGTAATATCCCAAAAATTAAAGGGTGTCACGGGGCTGAGTTGAGTATGGTTGCCATTACGAAAGAGATAGTGCTAGAAAAGTTAAAAAGTCTTAAAATTGATAAATCTCCTGGCCCCGATGGGATACACCCTAGAGTTCTGAGAGAGGTGGCTGAGGAAATAGCAGAGGCATTGGTTGAGATCTTTCAAGAGTCACTGGAGTCAGGAAAGGTCCCGGATGATTGGAAGATGGCTGTTGTAACCCCCTTGTTCAAGAAAGGATCAAGGCAAAAGATGGAAAATTATAGGCCAATCAGCTTAACCTCGGTTGTTGGTAAAATTCTAGAATCCATCATTAAGGATGAGGTTTCTAAATTCTTGGAAGAGCAGAGTCTGATTAGAACAAGTCAACATGGATTTAGTAAAGGGAGGTCATGCCTGACAAACCTGTTGGAATTTTTTGAAGAGGTAACAAGTAGGTTAGACCAGGGAAACCCAGTGGATGTGGTCTATCTAGACTTTCAAAAGGCCTTTGATAAGGTGCCACACAGGAGGCTGCTGAGCAAGGTGAGGGCCCATGGTGTTCGAGGTGAGCTGCTGGGATGGATTGAGGATTGGCTGTCTAACAGAAGGCAGAGAGTTGGGATAAAAGGTTCTTTTTCAGAATGGCAGCCGGTGACGAGCGGTGTCCCGCAGGGTTCGGTGCTGGGGCCACAGCTGTTCGCATTATATATTAATGATTTGGATGAGGGAACCGGGGGCATTCTAGCGAAGTTTGCCGATGATACGAAGTTAGGTGGACAGGCAGGTAGTACTGAGGAAGTGGGGAGGCTACAGAAGGATCTCGACAGGTTGGGTGAGTGGTCCAGGAAATGGCTGATGGAATTTAACGTGAGCAAGTGCGAGGTCTTGCACTTTGGCAAAAAGAATAAAAGCATAGACTACTTTCTAAATGGTGAGAAAATTAATAAAGCCAAAGCACAAAGGGATCTGGGAGTGCTAGTCGAGGATTCTCTAAAGGTAAACATGCAGGTTGAGTCCGTGATTAAGAAAGCGAATGCAATGTTGTCTCTTATCTCAAGAGGGTTGGAATATAAAAGCAGAGATGTACTACTAAGACTTTATAAAGCTCTGGTTAGGCCCCATTTGGAGTACTGTGTCCAGTTTTGGTCCCCACACCTCAGGAAGGACATACTGGCACTGGAACGTGTCCAGCGGAGATTCACACGGATGATCCCTGGAATGACAGGTCTAACATATGAGGAACGGCTGAGGATACTGGGATTGTATTCATTGGAGTTTAGAAGATTAAGGGGAGACTTAATAGAGACGTACAAAATAATACATGGCTTGGAAAAGGTGGATGCTAGGAAATTGTTTCAGTTAAACGAGGAGACTAGGACCCGTGGACACAGCCTTAGAATTAGAGGGGGTCATTTCAGAACAGAAATGCGGAGACATTTCTTCAGCCAGAGAGTGGTGGGCCTGTGGAATTCATTGCCACGGAGTGCAGTGGAAGCCGGGACGCTAAATGTCTGCAAGGCCGAGATTGATAGATTCTTGTTGTCTAGAGGAATTAAGGGCTACGGGGAGAACGCTGGTAAGTGGAGCTGAAATGTGCATCAGCCATGATTGAATGGCGGAGTGGACTCGATGGGCCGAATGGCCTTACTTCCATTCCTATGTCTTATGGTCTTATGGTCTTATAACCTATGATCTCTACACCTAATCAGGGTGTACAGTTTTGGATTGCTTGTTACTTCGGTTAGACCATTGGCATGCGACTCTTAGATCTATCATGTTATTCCAGCCATTTGGTTTGTCTCCAGCACCATTGTATTTTTGTTTTTTTGTAATTATCTCTCTAACTGAAATAATTACATCATACGTCATCTTTTCACTTGTTATTCAGCTGTCACCACTTTACTCACACTGTCTGACACTTCTGATCACTTGCAGAGACTTGTAATTCAGCCTTTCAACACTCCACTCACATCACTTATATAATCATTTGATGTCTCTGCCTATCAATTCTGTGCCTATATGCTTCTCTTCACCTGACGAAGGAGTAGCGCTCTGAGAGTTTGTGATCTTAAACAAATATGTTTATCTGTAACCTGGGTTCATGTGACTTCTGACCTGACCCAGTCTCATAAGAGAACCTGACCATTCCAGGTATTCGTGACGTGAAGGTGCTGGTGTTGGACTGGAATGAACAAAGTTAAAAATCACACAACACCAGGTTATAGTCCAACAGGTTTATTTGGAAGCACTAGGTTTTGAGAAAGCACGAGCTTCCAAATCACCTGATGAATGAGCAGGGCCTCGAAAGCTAGTGCTTCCAGATAAACCTGTTGGGCTATAGCCTAGTGTTGTGTGATTTTTAACTTATTCCAGGTACCAATCTAATATGTCTTCTCTGAACTGCTTCCAAACATTTCCATGCTTCCTTATATAAGGAGCCCAATACTAAACTATGCAATATTCCAGATATGGGCTCACTAATGCACAGTACAAATGAAGTATAACCTCCCTAATTTTGACTTCAGTTCTCTTTCTAATAAATGATAATATTTGTGTTGGCTTTCCTGATTAGTTGCTGTGCATGTATACTTTCATTTTATGTTTCATGCACTAGGATACTCAGATCTCTCTATATCACAGAATCTGCAGTCGCTCTTTGTTTAAATAACACCTTATTTTTGCTGCTGTTAAAATGGACAGTTTTACATTTTTCTACATTTGCCAGATCTTTCCTACTTACTTAGCCTGTCTAACTACATGCCTTTGTAGCTTCCTTATGGTCTCTTCACAATTTACTTTTCCTATCTATCTTTGTCTCATCAGAAATTTGGAAAAGTATCTTCCATCCCTTCATTCATATCTGTTTCCTATTAGCCAGTCAATTTTCTATCCATGCCAATTTATTACCCTCTGCACCATGAGCTTTTATTTTCCACAATCATCTTTAATTTGAAACATTATTGAATACTTTCTGGAAATCGTCTACTTATAGTGCATCCACCAGTTTCCCTTTAACCACTGCATGTTATTTCTTCAAAGAGCTGCAACTAATAAGTTAGTCAGACTTTATTTCCCTTTCACAAAACCTATCAACAGTCTTGCAACTGTTAAGTTAATTCTTCTATATTGAATAGGGCAGTGATGGTGATAGTACTTGACTCTTTCGCCGTATTGTTTAGTATTAATGGGATGTTTGGTAGATCTTCCATCATAAAAACCGATGCAAAATATGTGTTTAACTCCTTTGCCATTTGTTATTTCCCATACGTATTGGTAAGGCAAACAGCGGCAGGACTTACATAGGTAATGGTAGGATGCTGGTGAGTGTTGCCAAACAAAGGCATCTAGAATGCAGGTGCATAGTTCCTTGATAGTGGAGTCTCAGGTAGACAGGGTGGTGAAGAAGGGATTTGGCATGCTTGCCATGATTGGTCAGTGCATTGAGTGAAAGAGTTGGGGTGCCCTGTTGTGGCTGCACAGAGCACCGCACTCAATTCTGATCTTCCTGCTATAGGAAAGATATTGTGAAACTTGAAAGGGTTCAGAAAAAACTTATAAGAATGTTGCTGGGATTGAAGGGTTTGGGCTATCAGGAGACGCTGACTAGGCTAGGGCTTTTTTCCTTGGAGCATCGGAGGCTGAGAGATGAGCTTATAGAAGTTTATAAAATCATGAGGAGCATGGATGTGGTGAATAGTGAAGGTCCCTTTCCCAGGTAGGGGGATCCAAAACAAAAGGACATAGGTTTAAGATGAGGGGGGGGAAGATTTAGAAGGGACCTGAGGGGCAGAATTTTCATGCACAGGGTAGTGTGTGTATGGAACGAGGTGGTGGAGATTGGTAAAATTACAACATTTAAAAGTCACCTGGACAGGTGGATGGATGGGGAAGATTTTGAGGGGAATGGGCTGAATGCTGGGCTTGCTGGATATGGAAGGTTTGAGTTATAAAGAAAGGCTGGGAGTTCATCCCACTGGAGCGTAGGAGTTTGAGAGATGACCTGACAGAAGTTTATAAGATAATGAGAGGTATAGGTAGAGTTGATGGTATTGTCTTTTCCTTAAGATGAGAAGTTTCAAGGCTGCAGGCACATTTTTAAGGTGAGAGGAAACTGGTTTAAAAAAGACATAAGGAAAAGTTTTTATACAGAGGGTGGTCTGCGTGTGGAATGAACCTCCTGGGGAAATAGTGGATGCGGGTAATATTACAACGTTCAAAAGACATTTGGATGGATCCATGAATGGGAAAGGTTTGGAGGGATATGAGCCAGGAGCAGGCAGGTGGGGCTAGTTTAGTTTGGGGTTATATTTGGCATGAACTGATTGAACTGAGGTGTCTGTTTCCATGCTGTATGACTCTATTGATATGTCCACAGATTCATTTTCTAAGCGGCTTATGATCATTTTGACCTCTCCCTCTTCCTTTTATAAATTTAAAGAAGCTCTTATTGTCAGTTTTTATATTCCTTGCTATCCCCATCTCAAACAAATATGCTGGTTTGGAAAGTCTGGGGGTGCTGGACTCTCAGGGGAATGTAGCACGAACAGCCAAGTTTGTTATCAGGGCAGGCTGTAATGTAATGAGGGGTACATCTGGTTTCAAGCGATCAATTGAGATAGTGGACTCTCTAGTTAGAGGCATAGACAGACGTTACTGCAGCCAGCAGCGAGAAATCAGAATGGTGTGTTGCTTCCCTGGTGCCAGGATCAAGGATATCAAGAGAGGGTGCAGAAATTTCTCAAAGGGGAGAGGGCCCAGCAGGACGTCATTCTACACATAGGAACCAATAACATAGGAAGGGGATAGGATGAGATTCTGAAGGGAGAGTGTAGAAAGTTAGACAGAAATTTAAAAAGGAGGTCCTCGAGGGTAGTAATATCAGGATTACTCCTGGTGCTACAACCTGGTGAGGGTCGGAATAGGAGGATAGAGCAGATGAATGCGTGGCTGAGGAGCTTATGCATGGGAGAAGGATTCACATTTTTGGATCATTGGAACCTCTTCTGGGGTAGAAGTGACCTGCACAAGAAGGGATGGATTGCACCTGAATTGGAAAGGGACTAATATACTGGCAGGGAGATTTACTGGATTTTCTCGAGCTGCTCGAGGGGGGCACTCAGGGATATAGTGAGGAAAGAGATCAATCTGAGACTGGTACAGTTGAGAAAAGAAACAAGTCAAACATTCAGGGCAGGAGGAGCAAAGCAGAGAACATGATAGGACTGATAAGTTAAACTGCATTAACTTTAATGCAAAAGACGTAACAGGGAAAGATGAATTCAGGGTATGGTTAGGAATATGTGTCTGGGATAGCATAGGAATTACAGAAACATGGCTCAGGGATGGACAGGACTGGCAGCTTAATGTTCCAGGATAGACCAGATCTAAAAGTTGAAGTTCTAAATTGGAGGAAGGCTAATTTTGACGGTATTAGGCAAGAAACTTCAAAAGCTGACTGGGGGCAGATGTTCACAGGTAAAGGGACGGCAGAAAAATGGGAAGCCTGCAGAAATGAGATAACAAGAGTCCAGAGACGATACACAGAGGAACCTCGATTATCTGAATATCGGATTATCCGAAGGAGATCTCGAGGTTCTGATAGAAACATTACATCAAAGACATGTTTCCAACACCTAACTTTTGCTGTTTTTTATGTCTTTTCTTTCAACTTTTCCTGTCATATACTATTTCATTAACCATGGTAGGTTTATCTCTCTCTTAGAATCCTTCCTCCTCACTGTGATATATTTTTGCTTGGAGTCATGATTGTCTCCTTAAATGTTTCTCACTGCTTGTTTACGATCTCTCCTGCTAACCTATCTGCCCACTCCACTGTCGCTAAGTATCCTCATTTCATTGTAATTCCCTGTATTTAACTTAAACAGAGTTGTTTCCAGCCCAAATTTTTCACACTCAAACTGAATATTAAATTCATCATTTTATGTTCACTGCTGCCAAGGGGATATTTTGCTGCAATCATTTATTAAACCTGCCTCATTACCTATTACCAGATCAAGAATTGCTGCTCCGTGGCATATCGATCTAGGTTTTCATGTTAGTAACACACTAGGTTCCACTGATCAGTTTACAATATACATTAATAACTTGGAGAAAGGGACCAAGCCTATTCGAGTCAGATTTGCAGACAATGCAAACATAGAAAGCCAGGTTGCAAGAGGGATGTAAACAATTTACAGAAATGTTAATAGGTTAAGTAAGTAGACAAAAAGATTTCAAAGGGAGAATAGTGTGGGAAAATGTGATTTTCATTTTGGAAGGGGGATCAAAAGAACAGCATTATTTGAATGGGTACAAAATACTGCAGAAAGCTGCAGCACTCAAGGACTTGGAGATATTTGTACATGAAACACAAAGCCAAAACGCCAATAATTGGGAAGGCTAATTGGAATGCTGGCCCTTATTTCAATAAGGTTGGCATATAAGAGTAGAGAAGTCTTATTGGATCTGTACAAAGTGCTGGTGAGATGGTATTTGGAATACTGTGAGCAGTTTTGGTCCCCTAACCTAACAAAAGATATTTCTTTGGAGGCAGCTCAGAAGATTCACAAGGATGATTCCCAGTGTTGAGGATTTGTCTTCTGAACAAACACTAAATGGGTTGGGATTCTACTCGCTGCAGTTTAGAAAGAATAAGAAGTGATCTCATAGCATTCTTAAGCAGCATGACAGGGTAAATACAGAGGATACGACACCTAAAGGGATAGTCTAGGACCAGAGAACATAGTCATGGAGTTTGGGGGTGGGGACACAATTTAAGATTGAAATGTGGAAGTATTTCTACCCTGAGAGTTGAGAGGGTTTGGAACTTCTTGTCACAGAGGGAGCAGAGTCTTTAAAAGTGAGATAGATTTTTGATCAGTTGGGGAATCAAGGGTTACAGGGAAGAGGCAGGAAAATGGGAATGAGGAATGTTGGATCACTCATGATCCTGTTAAATGGCAGATCAGCCATGATCCTGTTAAATAGCAGAGCAGGCTCAGTGGGTCAAATGCCTACTCCTGTTCCTATTTCTTATGTTCTGCCTGATTGTCTTAACTATTGCAAAGTGCAGTACAAATGTGTTTTTAATAACAACATCATCTTTATAGCAAATGTGAAGTTAACTGGACCATAGTTTCCTGCTTTTTTTTTTTCTCTCCTTTTGAATAAAGAAGGTATATTTGCTTAACAATTTTCCAACTGCTGTGTTATATCACATTGGCCATGTTCTTTTTCCATGGAATGCTTTTTTTTGATAACTTTAGGTCTTAGTCTTAAGAAGTTTCCACTGTACCAACTGGCTGACATTGTCTCTATAACTGAGATACAAAAACATTTTGTTTTTACTTTGCAAGTAATTCAGGGAGTACTGTGGCATTTCCAGCAATGGCTTATTGTCATCTATTTTTTTCTCTGAATTGTTGAATGTCATCTATCAGGATATACATCCTACGGCACAAGGCATTGTGCGGTTTTCTTCCCCATTGCTGCCAGAATTTTCCAACGTCTCCTGAGCACAAGATTACATTGCTCTATGATTGTTGAATGTGCAAGAAAGAAATTCTGCATATCCTCTTGATTGCATAGAGTCAACCTAAACCTGTTCCACCATTCAGTGACATCATGACTGATCTGTGACCTAACTTCATAGACCTTACATTTTCCCACATTCCTCACATCTTTGATTAAGAAAAATGACCACTCTCAGATCAATTTTTCCTTTAAAGTCTCTGATTTATTGTAATTTCTGGAGGAAAGTTCCAAGGAGCTACCACCTTTATGCATGGCAAATCTTCCTAATTTCACTTCTGCAAGGTCTAATTCAGATCTTTGGTCCTGAACTTTCCGATCAGTAAAAAGTAGTTTCTGTCTTGGCCCCCTTTAAGTTTCTCTTAAATCATGTAAACTTTGACCAAGTCGGTCCTTGACCATTCTAAATTTCTTCCAAATCTTCTGAAGGTAGTACAATCCTCAATTATATAATCTCCCATGTTACTGACATTGATGAACTAAACTCTCAGCTGTGGATGAATAGATCCACTGTTTTATGAATTTCTCTGGAGAGTCACAGGCTAAAAGAGTAAAACAAAAGTGAAGTGGAGCCCAAAGGTGAACTGATGTGTAAATATGTTACCATTCCAGTGGATTCTGTAGTCAACTCCAGCGCTTTGCATTCCTTTGAAACTGAGTATGCTTAATTACAGGACCATGCACATTGCTTTTTTAAAATTAATTTATGAAACATGGGCATCACCGGCCAGGCCAACATTTATTGTCCATCTTAAATGCCCAGAGGATAGTTAAGTGTCAGCCACATTGCTCTGGATCTGGAGTCGTATGTAAGCCAGACCAGTTAAGGACAGCAAATTTCCTTCTCTGAAGGGCATTAGTGAACCAGAGGTTTTTAAAACAGACAACAGTCATTACATTGGCATGGCTAGACAGCTTTTAAATCCAGATTTTTATTGGATTCAAATTTGACCATCTACAATGGTATGATTTGAACCCATTTCAACAGAACATTAATCAGGGCTTCGGAAATACTCGCCCAGTGACAATGCCACTAGGCTACTGTTTCTGCATTTTTAAATGATGGAAAGCCCATTCAGGTTATAACTAGAAAGGATGGATTACTATGGCATTCTGAACTGAACTAGACCAAGCAATTAACTGCTGTCTTCTCTCTAGAAAGCCAGGATTGTCTGGACATGGTGTATATGAATTGAAACCAGAATATCTGAAACATTTCAATTTGTTCTTCTACCATTACTACAAGTCACAGCAGACAAAGGTAAATATTATCTCACGTTGCATCTTTGAACTAATTACTGCTAATTCTAATACCAATTCAACTATTAAATTGTTTTTCTGAGGTTGTACTTATGTATCTTTTATTAAAAAAAACTTCCAAAATAATGTGGTCATGTTTTGCATAAGGCAGAAGATAACAAGAACTGATAAGAGGCTTTACAATGGGCTACTTCGTGAATGGAATTATGCTGAGTCATACAGGTCTGCTAAAAGCTAAGATTATAAGAATTCAGTAACTGCTCTGTCTACCACAAAAGGCTTGCATTTGGGCAAAACATTCAGGATTGGTCATGTGCGCAGGTAATTCCAAATAAGGTGTACACTTGGCACCTGTGTATAAAGAGCCTGAGAAAACCCTTGATTATTCAACAGAACTTTGAAGAATAACATTGTCAGGAGGCATGGTGGAGATGTTGAGAAGAATTTCGGATGAATTACAGAACCCAGGGTAGTGACAGACAATGATTGAGACATCTCTCGTAGTTAGAAGTGTGTCTCTTTTGTTTAAGTGTTTCAGTTTTAGAGCTCTAAGTGTCTCAACTGTATTTTCAACTATGTATATACTGTTGTGTCTCAGACGGACAACACACAAACAAATCACGTATGGAATTCAGTGGAAACTGAGAGAATATTGAACTCGTTGCCACAGGGAAGACTGAAGTAAATAGATATATCTCCAAGTGTCTAGTAGCTTAATTAAGATCTATAACAAGAAGATTTTCGAATAGCTCAATGCATCTCTCATGCAGACAACAAATCCTTTATTGGCATCCCTCCATCTACACAAAATGCAGAAACAACCTTTATCGTGTTGGGTGACCACTCATCCATCTTTGATGACTGAAGAGGCAGACTGTGTCAAAAGTGCCACACTTAAAGCTTCCAGGTGTCGTTGATTGTTGTCTTCAGCATTAGTGCCTATTGCCAAACCACTGATTATTGTGGTTGTGCATACCAGCCCACAAGGAATGTTGCCATTTCTTATTACATTGGTTAGTGACTTCCAGCTGTGATAACTGATATGTTTGTAAGCAACCTCTGAAATGGCGCTTTGGCAGCCATGCTAGTTCTTTGGCTGAGCCACCTTTGTTTGATGACTACTACAAAATTCGAAGCTCTGTCTTTCAGAGTACTGCTGCACTTGTGGTTTTTGTTCTATTAGGAATTACTGAACTGCAGACAGCGAACTAAAAATGTTTGAACTTGTCGATTAACTGTATGTTGTCCAAGATAACACCAAGATCTAAGAACATAGGTCTTATAAACCATCAGCTTGATCCTAATGGTCAGTTAAGTGTTATTCTGTCCCTGTTTTGTGAATTGGACAAAGGTGATAGCTGCTAAGCATGTTTGAATTCCTGTGACAAGAGACATCTTGACCATGTAATAGTATTATAAGGAAATCTTATAGTTTTAATGTGAAATTAGTTTGTAGCTTGAAAAAGACTTGAGAGCTTGCAGCAGTGGTAAAGGGATTAATTGAAATTTTCTTGAACAATAAATAGAAAAAATGTGCAGCAGAGGGGAGCAAGGAGAAGGCATACTTACATGCAGTTGCAAATGGTTCATACATGTAAACAGGACAGAGAGTCAAAACAAATTTAGAGCAGGGATTCTGAAATGAACAGTTTTACTGCTGTACCTTCAGTTTCGCCACAGTCCACCAGACTGCTTAATAAAGTTGATGTTCAAGTGGTTGGATGAAGGTGTGTCAAGGCAATCTTTGTCTTCCGGACTATTGAGAGAGAACAAGATTCTGCAGAAGCATACCCTTTGTGTGACAGTTTTTTCCAGGGAACTTCGATGAAGTAAGGCTGCCAGTAATTGTGACTCGAGGGTTGAATCGTTTGAGTGGGAAAGTGAGAGATCCTATGTCTCAGAAGCCAAATTATAGGACATTGAAAGAACGTGTGTTTTTGGAAATGATAAAGGTCTTCGCTGTATCAACTATTTCAAGTGTATTTTACTTTTTTTATTTGAAGTGTCAATTACCAGGTATCATACTGTTTAATAATATTTCTGTTAAGTACCTTGAAATGTTATATGTCATTAAACGTGGTGTATAAATATGCATTCTTATGTTAGTTGTCTCATTCGTTTTCTCTTTATTCAAGGCTGAAGATGAACAGAAGAAGAGGAAAAAACAATCCAACAGCAATGAAGGTAATTTGGGTTTTAATTTAGGAGTTTGGTATTTTGAGGATACTATCAGGGTCAACACGTGTAGTCTGTGACGTCTTGAGTGTTTTTTTTATTTTCCATACCGTAATTTTCAAGATCTAAATGGTTGTTGCCAGTGCTTTTAAGTCCCATTGTATGACCACAGCTAACACACCATGCTGGAGAGTTGAGACAGAACTGCAGAGTAGCTGGATGATTAATCAAGAGCAAGAGTCTTCAAGTTAAAAAGATACGGAGTGAGTGAATGGAAACAAGCATTTAAGGCAATTGTGAGGTCATCAACTTTGGATCTAAAAAGAATAGGACAGAGATTATAAATCTTAGATTTTGAGGGCATTCAGATACATAGATCATTAAAATGCCATAGCGTATTCAGAAAATAATCAAAGGAAGTAATGGAATACTGGCCATTATATCCAGACGACCACAATACACATGGTAGAATGGTCATATCATACATGGATTACATTGAGCATCTCTGTGCACTAAACTGTTGGAAGGATATATTGAGGTCATGCAGGATAGATTTACTGTAATGAAACCTGGACCAATGTTCCCTCTAATTCTCTTTGCCATGTATGACCTACTTGTACTGCACAGTCCCTTTTAATAATGCAGGTGCCCCTGATTGTGCTTGGTGTCTGTTTCCTGCATAGTACTTTCCTGATTGCTGTGTACTCTTAGACGCAGATCCCAACAAAGTGCCCCAGATTATTTCACTTCCAGATGGGATTCCCCAAATTGTTCAGCTCTCAGGTATGGTGGGTTAAACTGGCTCCTGTTCTTCATTTGCCCACTCCCTTGGTTAGTCACAACTAGTTTAACAATGGATTCCATTCCTAGTGGAACCTTTCCTAGGCGCAAATTAATTTGTTTTAAAAGGAGCCATTTTAACCGAAGGTGGAAGAACAACTTGGGATGTCAGAGAGTGGGAAACATAATATGCTATTCCTGTTCCTGAGTTCCTAAGTGTGTAGTTCAGGTGAAGGCAGTATTGCACAAAATAACAATTAAATAATTTTTGACTTTTTTAAAATTCAGTCATGGGATGAGGACGTTGCTGGCTGGGCAGCATGTATTGCCCATCCCTAATTACGCAGAGGGCAGTTAAATGTCAACCACATTGCTGTGCATCTGGAATCACATGTAAGCCAGACCAGGTAAATATAGCTGTTTTGTTCCCAAACTGACATTAGTGACCCAGATGAGTTTTTCTGACAATTGACTATGGATACATGGTGATCATTAGATTCAGATTTAAATTTTTTTCGTTACTGAACTCAAATTTCACCATCTGCCATGGCCGGTTTCCAACCTCGGTCCTCAGCTTATTATTTGAGTGTCTAAATTAACAGTCCAGCGATAATACCACGAGGCTGTTGTCTCCCCTAAACTATCTCAATTATGTTTTGAAATTCCATTTTCGCTGTCTGTTGCTTGCTTTTGGTGAACTTGTAATTGAGCAATGAATTATTTAAGTATGCAGATGCAAGGTATCTATTGTTTATGTGCAGCCATTACATATACGGCTACTATAAGTTAATTTTCTAAGCACAGTACAAGTCTGGGGCATATAATCACCTTGAGCTGTGACATGAAAGCATATAACTTTGGTGCAGTGAGAACTACAGTGTTTTCATGGGTACAACTCATTTTAAATCCATTTGGGGCAGGCAGTCTCACAATTTGTTACCTGCCTGAGTGTCAGGATCTCTACCAAGAGATCTGAGAGAGGTAGCAGTAATTTCCAGTTAAGTGATGTCGATGTGTAAATGGATCCTTTAAAGTTTTCCGATTGAGTGTGTAGATAGCTTAGAGCAAAGGGCTGTTTTGGGACCGGTGTAAACTGGATTTGTGATGAGGGAGTTATAGGATCTTATGATTGAGATATTTATTTACAGTTTAAATAAAGAATGACCTTTGCTCCATGTCAAAGTGTAGAACAAGACCACATAATTTTCAGGAAGAATTGCTGTGTGTGTGTTTGTGTGTGTGGTACCCAACTCAACAAAACAACTGAGTTCTGCACTGCATTTTTGTAATAAGTCTGGAGCAATTTCTAGAAGAAGTTCTCCTTTCAGAGAGGTCAGACTTAGGAGACGTGGTGCTGGATGTGAAGAACAGTTTGTCAGTTGCCCCAACAAAATTTCCGATTGGATGTAACTGAGGCTATACTTGTTGCATCACTGAAAACTCATTTTTGATGTTAGAATATTGCTTATCATAACCTACAAGGCAACATTTTATTATTTTAATTAACTATTGCAAAAATAAGCAGATGGTTGTACAAAGGCAAACACAGCTTTTCACTTAATTGAATTATGTGAAGTGTGACTTGATTTTGAATTAAATATTGCCTAGCATTCTTACTGTAGAACATAGAACAGTATAGCACAGTACAGGCCATTCAGCCCTCTATGTTGTGCTGACCTTTTATCCTACTTTAAGATCAAACTAACCTCCATACCTTTCATTTTACTCTTATCCACGTGTCTATCCAAGAGTTGCTGAAATGTCCCTATTGCATCTACTACCACTGCTGGCAGTGCATTCCACTACTCTGTGTAAAGAATCTACCTCTCATATTGCCCCTAAACCTTCCTTCAATCACCTTAAAAATATGCCCCTTGAAATAGCCATTTCTGCCCTTGGGAAAAGTCTCTGGCTATCCACTCTATCTGTGCCTCTCATCATCTTGTACACCTCTGTCAAGTTACCTCTTATCCTTCTTCACTCCAATGAGGAAAGTCCTAGCTCCCTCAACCTTTCTTCATTTGATATGCCCTCCAGTCCCAGTCCCCAGGCAGCATCCTTTGCACCCTTTCTAAAGCTGCTTCATCCTTCCCTTAATGAGGTGACTAGAACTGAGCACAATATTCCAAGTGAAGTCTAACCAGGGCTCTATATAACTACAGCATAACCTTGTGGCTCTTAAACCCAGTCCCCCTGCTAATGAAAGCCAACACACCATACCACTTCTTAACAACCCTATCAACTTGGCAGCTTTAAGGGATCTATGGATGTTATACATCATAGAATCATAGAATCCCTACAGTGTGGAAATGGGTCATTTGGCCTAACAAGTCCACACCAACCATCCGAAGAGTATCCCACCCAGACACATTCCCCTACCCCATTATTCTACATTTCCCCTGACTAATGCACCTAACCATCACATCCTTGAACACTATGGGCAATTTAGCATGGCCAGTTCACCTAACCTGCGCAGCTTTGGACTGAGGAAACCAGAGCACCTGGAGGAAACCTACACAGACACAGGGAGAATGTGCAGATGCCACACAAACAATGGCCCGTGGCTGGAGCTGAACCCAGGTCCCTGGTGCTGTGTGGCAGCAGTGCTAACCACTGAGCCATTATACTGCCCTGGACCCCAAGATCCCTCTGTTCCTCAACAATGCCAAGAATCTTGTCTTTAACCCTATAATCCACATTTAAATTTGACTTTCCAAAATTAATAATTTCACATTTTTCCAGGTGGAACTCCATCTGCGATTTCTCAACCCAGCTTTGCATCCTGTCAATGTTCCATTGCAACCTACAACACGCCTCCACACTAACCACAACTCTACCAACCTTCATGTCTTCGGCAAACTTACTCACCCATCCTTCTTCCTTATCCAAGTTATTCATAAAAATCAAAATGAACAGAGGTCCAGAACAGATCTCTGCAGAAGACCACTGGTCAACGGGCTCCAGGCTGAATACTTTCCATCAACTGCCACCCTCTGTCTTCAATGGGCCAGCCAATTCTGTACCCAGACAGCCTGTATCTAATGTCTCCTTACTTTCTGAATGAGCCTACCAAGGGGAACCTTATCAAGCGCCTTGCTAAAATCCATATACACCACATCCACTGTTCTACCTTCATAAATGTGTTTTGTCGCATCATCAAAGAATTCAATAAGGCTTGTGAGGCATGACCTGCCCTTCACAAAGCCATTCTGACTTTATCTAATCAAACTATGCTTTTCCAAATAATCATAAATCTGGTCTATCAGAATCCTGTTCAATAAATTGTCCACCACTGACGTAAGACTGACTGGTCTGTAATTCCCAGGGTTATCCTATTCCCTTTCTTGAACAAGGGAATAACATCCCTTGCCATCCCTTGAACATTTGCCATCCTCCAATCATCTGGTACTACTGCAGTGGACAGTGACGACACAAAGATTATTGCCAAAGGCACAGCAATTTCTTCCCTTGCTTCCCATAATAACCTTGGGTAAATCCCATCTGGCCGAGGTTACTTACTATCCTCATGTTTTTCAAAATTTCCAGGACATCCTCCTTAACTTGTTTGAGAGTATCAGCCTTTTTCATGCTGTTCTCACAAATGTCAAGGTCCCCCTCACTAGTGAATACTGAAGCAAAGTATTCATTAAGGTCCTCCCCTACCTCCTCCAACTCCAGACGCACATTCCCTCCACTATCCCTGATCAGGCCTACCCTCACTCTGGCCATCCTCTTGTTCCTCAACCTTAAGCAAGCTTTTCTCTTCATCTTGACTAAATGTTCCACATCTCTTGTCACTCAAGTTTCCTTCACCCTACTATCCCTATCCAGCACTATCAGCAGGTGCTCCCTAAACGATCTCCACAATTCTGTCATGCATTTCCCTGAGAATATCTGTTCCTAATTTATGCTGCACAGTTCCTGGCTAATAGCATTGTAATCCCTCCTCCCCCAATTAAATACTTTCCCATACCGTCTGCTCCTTTCCCTCCCCACGAGTATGGTAACAGTCTTGGAGTTGTGATCACTATCACCAAAATGCTGGCCCACCGAGAGATCTGACACATGGCCTGGTTCATTGCCAAGCCTCAAATCCAATATGGCCTCCCCTCTGGTTGGCCTATCTACATATTGACTCAGGTATCCTTCCTGGATACACCTGACAAAATCTGCTCCATCCAAACTATTTGCATGAAGGAGGTTCCAATCAACATTAGCAAAATTGAAGTCACCGATGACAACAACTCTGTTACTTCTGACCTTTCCAAAATCTGCTTCTCTGTGTCTCTGTTGCTATTGGGGGTTCAATAGAAAACTCCCAATAAAGTGACTGCTCCTTTCCTGTTTCTGGCTTCCACCCTTACTGACTTTATAGACAAACCTGCCTTGACAACCTCCCTTTCTGCAGTGTCATACTATCCCTGATTAGCAATGCCACTCCTCCACCTCTCTCCCTGTTCCTTCTGAAAGACTTAAACCCTGGAACATCCAACAACCATTTCTGCCCCTGTGATATCCAAGTCACCGTAATGGTCACAACATTTTAGCTCCAAGTACAGATCCATGCTCTGTTCTTCATTCTTATTCCTCATACATTTTGCGTTATAGTAGACACACGTCATTGTGTCACACTGATTGCAACTTTGCCCTATCAACTGTCTATCCTTCCTCACAGACTCTGCACGCTGTATCTGCCTGTTCACCAGCTACCCCATCCTCTGATCCATTGCTCTGGTTCCCATCCCCTTGCCAAACTAGTTTAAACCCTCCCGAAGAGCTCTAGCAAACCTCCCGCCCACCATATTAGTCCCCTCCAGTTCAGGTGCAACCTGTCCTCCTTGTACAGGTCCCATTTTCCCCAGAAGGTATCCCGATGATCCATGTCTCTAAAGCCCTCCCTCCTACACTGGCCCTGCAAGCACGTGTTCAGCTGAACTCGCTGTCTGTTCCTAGCCTCACTAGCACATGGCACCGGTAGCCATTCTGAGATTACTATTCTGCTTGTCCTGCCTTTTAGCTTCCAACCTAACTCCTTTTTCAGGTCCTCATACCTTTTCTTGGCTATGTCATTGATACTGATGTGCATCACAATTTCTGGCTGCTCACCCTCCCCCTCAATCCTGTAGAATCGATCAGAGACAGTCTTGACCCTGGCACCCGGAAGGCAACATGCCATCCAGAAGTCTTGTGCGGGACCACAGAATCTCCTGTCTGTTTCTCTACATTGTTCTGTAATTCTTCAGCTTTATTATCCATGTCTATGACAAAAAAAACATTGAGCAGATACCTGGCAAAAATGAAAAAAATCGACCACAAATAACACAAGCTGTACAATAATCAAAATGCCATTTACTAATGCTTTGAAAGGTACAATGTCTCAATGTCATGCAAATGCTGCCAGGGCTCTAGACTGACCCTGGTCAGTGTGCTCTTAATACTTCACTCAAGCCTCTTCCTGACCTAATCAGTTCTTCTGAGCTTGGCTGTTATCCCTTTCCTGTCCTTTGTCTATTCATCAAACATCCCCTTGAACCTATCAATGTTAACTACTTTAACCAGTGGGTGGCACAGTAGCACACTGCTGCCTCACAGCGCCAGAGACCCAGGTTAGCCAGCTAGTTAAAAGGAAACAACGCAAAAGAATTTCAGTCAATCTACAAAATTGTGAATATCAAAATTGACTGCTCAACTATCAACACTCCACTCTACTCTTCTCGAGCGATTGTGATCTATCTATTCTTTGGTGTTATTTCTTCCCATGTTTAGGAGCTTCAAAAACAACTTATTGTTTTGTTAACTCCAGAAAGCCTGGATAAATTAGCTTCTTTTAAAATGTAAATTTAAAAGGGGATCCTTTGAACTAACCTTGCTGCAATCAAACAAGAGGTCAGGTTTACAAAGAAAGGATGCCAAGAGCTTGACAATTCAGCGTATCTGTCTGGAACTGTATTAATTAGTCTAACCCTGCCCGGAATCTGATTGTAATGTCTGTATCCATATGTGCCATATCCTGGATGAAAAGGTTCTGCCCCGAGAGTGTCTTTCTTTCCCATTGATTACATCTTTGCTGAACATGGTGAATTATCTCACTTTGGGGCGGCACAGTGGCTCAGTGGTTAGCATTGCTGCCTCACATCACTCGGGTCCCAAGTTCGGGCGACTGTCTGTGTGGAGTTTGCACATTCGCCCCGTGTCTGCGTGGGTTTCCTCCGGGTGCTCCGGTTTCCTCCTACAGTCCAAAAATGTGCAAGTTAGGTGAATTGGCCAGTCTAAATTTCCCATAGTGTTAGGAGAAGGGGGAAATGTAGGGGAATGGGTCTGGGTGGGTTGCTCTTCGGAGGATCAGTGTGGACCTGTTGGGCCAAAGGGTCTGTTTCCAGACAGTAAGTAATCTAACCTTGTGCTTCCGACTTTTATATTCTCAACACATTTTGTTAAACTAATTTTTACCTAATTTTATATTTGATCTGTTGGTAATTGTGCTCGTACATTCACAAGGACAAGTAGCATGTATGTGGAGAAACTGTGAAATTGATTCACAGTTTATAAACCTTAACAGGTAACCCCATCATCTCTCTTGCACAGATTAGAAACTCGAAATCAGCAAAATTTCCTGAGTATTGCATTCTTCAAATTTTGGTTCAATGCTTATAAATCTTGTGTGCTGTTTTTGTAGTGCAGAGACTACAGGATCTGGCATTATATGATGTGGTTTCTGAGATTTGAAGTTTTATTTACCTGTTTGATCTGAAGCATGAATGTATTGATTGTGGTCTGCTAGTTTTAACAGGGCGAAAATGAGGACTGCAGATGCTGGAGATTAGAGTCAAGATTAGAATGGTGCTGGAAAAGTGCAGCAGATCAGGCAGCATCCGAGGAACAGGAAAATGGACGTTTCATGGAAAAGCCCTTCAGCAGGAATGAGGCCAACCGTACTTTTCCAACACCACTCTAATCTTGACTGCTAGTTTTATCACGCTCGGTTATGATTGAGTAGACCGACTTGTTAATGGACTGTTTGCAATCTGTCTTTCAGCCCTGCCACCACCCCTCCCTCCTCCATTCTATTCCACATTTGTGAAGGTCACAAACATTTTGAACTGCGATGTTTTAATGCTAATCCTCCGAACAGTTCTCCAGCGGGCTGTGGATTCTACCGGGCGATTGTGGAGTGAAGCAATGATACAGAAGGTATGTGATGCGCATGTTGCTAATTTTCCTTTTTAATTGCCTTATTTCATGCTCCATACTGTTCCTTCATGGGAAGGTGACCAAAACTACATTTTATAAACTAATGTGAATGCTGCTCTCATTCAGGCTTCCTGTAAGTATACAGAAATGCCCCTTTTCATACAGGAAAGAGTGAGCTGTTCTTAAAGGGGCAGGAAAATTATTTTAGGTCAATCAGAAATAGTCAGCATGACTTTGTCAGAAGGGGGTCATGCCTAACAAATCTGGTGGAATTGTTCAAGGAGGTGACAAGGTTGGGATAGTTGATGTAGTTTATATGGATTTTAGCAAGGCCATTGACAAGGTCCCACCCAGGAAACTGATAAACAAGATAAAAGCTTATGGCATGCAAGGTAACTGGGTAAAGTGGATCCAAAATTGGCATAATGACAGGAGACAGAGGGTGGTGGTAGAAGGTTGTTTTTGTTACTGGAGACCAGTGTCCAGTGGCATACCACAGGGATCAGTGCTGGGTCCCTCCTTGTTCATGATATATATAAATAGAGCCACAGAAATGTACACCATGACAACAGACTCTATTGTCAAACTCATCCATGCTAACCAGGTATCCTAAATTAATCTAGTCCCATTTGCCAGCATTTAGCTCATATCTCCCTCAACCCGTCTTATTCATTTACCCATTCAGATACCTTTTAAATATGGTAATTATACTAGCCTTCACCACTGCTTCTGCAGTTCATTCTGTACACCTTTGTGGAAAAACATTGCTCCTTAGGTCCCTTTTAAATCTTTCCTCTCTCAATTTAAACCTGTGCCCTCCTGCTTTAGATTCCATCACCCTGGGAAAAAGACCTTGACTATCCAAGCCCCTATGATTTTATAGACTTCTACAAGGTCACCCCTCAACCTCCAATATTCCAGGGAAAATAGCCCCACCCTGATCAGCCTCTCTCTATAGCTCAGACCCTTCAACCCTGGCAACATCCTTGTAAATCTTTTCTGAACCCTTTCAAATTTAATAACATCTTTTCAACAGCAGGAAGATCAGAATTGAACACAATTCCAAAAGTCACCTAACCAATGGCCTGCACAGCCACAGCATTACTTTCAACTTCTATATTCAATGCATTGATCAATAAAGGCAAGCGTACCAAATGCTGCCTTCACTACCCTGTCTACTTGCGTCTTCACTTTCAAAGAGTTATGAACCTGAACTCCAAGGTCTTTGTTCAGCAACGCTTCCCAGGACCTTACCAAGTGTATAAGCCCTGTCCTGATTTGTCTTTCCAAAATGCAGCACCTCACATTTATCTAGATTAAACTCCCAAGTGCCACTTCTCAGCCCATTGGCCCATCTGATCAAGATAAGTGATGCAGTTTTGAATGTGGGAGCAGTGATAAATAAGATTGATGATGCAAATGTTGGCTGACACTGGAGACAAAAGTAATAGGTTACAGGGGTATGTAAACTGGTTGGTCTGATGGGCAGATCAACGTCCGATGGAATTTAATGCTGATAAATGTGAGATAATGCACTTTGTAACAAGCAACAAGGCAAGGGAGTAATCAATGAATGGCAAGACATGATGAAGCTCACGAGCAGTGGGATCTTAGAATGCTTGATCATGTATCCCTGGAGGTGGCAGGGTAGTTGAGAAGGCCTATGCAACACTTGCCTATATCAATCCAGGCAGAGATGATAAGAGCAGGAAGGTTAGGTTGGAGCTGTGGTAAGGCTACAGGACTTTGGTTAGCCTACAGCTGGAACACTGTGCTGTTCTGGTCTACACACAAGAGGAAGGCTGTGATTCCACTGGAGAGGTGCAAAGGAGATTCACCAGGATGTTGCCTTGGATGCAGCATTTCAGCTATGAAGAGAGACTGGAAAAACTCTCATTGTTTTCTTTGGAGCAGAAAAGGTTGAAAAGGGAACCTGATAGAGCTATAGAAGATTATGAATGGCATAGACAGAGTGATTAGAAAGCACCTGCTCCCCTTAGTTGAAGGGTCAAGAACAAGGAGGAATAATTTTGAAGTGAAAGGCAGATGGTTGAGAAAGGATTTGAGAATTTTCTTCTCACCCACAGGATGGCGGAGGTCAATAATGGGCTGTCATGGAGTGTAGTTCAGGCAGAAACCTCATGACTTTAAAAACGTATTTGGATGAGCACTTGTGTCATAACATTCAAATGGGGCTAGTGTAGGTAGTAGCATACTTTTGGCAGTACAGTTTTGGTTTAAAGGGTGTCTTCTGTGACCTCAGGTGCAACTTTTTCATGCAGAGTGTGGTACATGTATGCCATAGGATGTGGTGGAGGCTGGTACAATTGCAACATTTAAAAGGCACTTGGATGGGTATATGAATAGGAAGGGTTTGGAGGGGTTTTGGGCCGGGTGCTGGCAGGTGGGACTAGATTGGGTTGGGAAAACTGGTCGGATGGCCGGGTTGGACCGAAGAGTTTGTTCCCGTGCTGTACATCTGTATGACTCTATAACTAGTTTCCAATAATAACAGTACTCACTTCCCAATACTTTTTAGTCGGGGAAATAACTCTGTAGTAATTCACCTAAAAGGTGTCTTTATAATCAGGGAATGCAATCTTAATGGTTTTGTTATCAGTGCCACAAATGCATATTTTAAGTTACTGACAAAACAGTTATGTTTCTCTCCACACCATAGACTCTTCATCTTATCTGCATGGCATTACAAGAAGAACAGAGACAACTGGAGGGTGAAGAAGATGTGAACTTTGATGTTTATCTTAAAGCAACAAGTACGTATTGCACCTGTTTCTGAATTTGAAACAAATTGGCAAATAGTAATTGCTACTGCAATAATAGTTCAGATGATATCATTGCGGTTGATGGTGTTAATTCAAAATTGAAATGCATACTGTATAAAATTAAAATGAAATATTACAATAGCTACTGAAATCGTTACACCTTAGAACAATAGGGTCAGTAATATACTGCCACTACTGCATTACTCTCTGGTCAGAAGAAGCAAACCTCATCAGCTTAGTATTGGTAAGGTTTTGACAGGAGAAATATGATTTAAAAGGTTTTCAAACCTGTTTCAGTTCATGTGCCTTTGCATGATACCGTCCTGTTGCAGTCTCTGAAATATCTGAATTCTATCCCAAAGACAAAAGCTGTCTTTTACACTGCAATATTGCGATTACTGGAAATCTGAAATAAAGTCATAAAATACTGGAAATACTCACCATTTGTAGAGAGAAGAGTTAACATTTTGGATTGATGACCAAAATATCCTAACCAGTCTATTAATTAGCTTCTGATGCAATGCCCTTGATTTTCTCCTGGAGATCCTGTTGTGGATTCTTGTCAATGTTAAATTAAAACAGAAATTGCTGAAAAAACTCAGCAGCTAACTCTGTGGAGAGAAAGCTTTCTCTCCACATACGCTGCCAGACTCCGAGCTTTTCCGCTAATTTGTCTTTTTGTTTCTGATTTCCAACATTAGCCGCTCATTCAGTTTTTTTTTGGTCAGTTAAATTTATCTCAACCAAAATCACATTTTTCACCAATTATAGTCATTTGCATTGACAAAACCTTGAGTTTTTTTGCACCAATGCCACTTTAAAGAAAAGTGTCTGCCTTTACTGTGGCTGTGCAGATGTGAATTGTTTGTCTCAGCTTTTATCTGATCATATTTCCACCCATTACTCTTCCTAGCACCAGTCATGCTCCTGACTTCAACCTTAAAAATCACACTAGTTCCGAAAGCTAGTGCTTCCAATTAAACCTGTTGGACTATAACCTGGTGTTGTGTGATTTTTAACTTTGTACACCCCAGTCCAACACCGGCATCTCCAAATCATGACTTCAACCTTGCAATTACTTCACAAACTGATTCCAGGTTAATAAATGGGATACATGTTTATGCTTTTGCAGGCTATTTAAATGAAACCACTGATAATACAAAAAGACAAAATTTGCTTGTATTTTTTCCAACCAAGCAAATTACAAAGAACATGAAGGCCCTCAGTCTCTTGAGCCTGATCCTCCATTCAATACGATCATAACTAATCTGATTACAACCTCAAAACCACCTTTCCACCCTTACCCCAATAACTTTCACACCCTTGCTCATCAAGAATCTGTCTGCCTCTGCCTTTAAAAAAAATTCAAGCGCTCTGCTTCCATCATCTTTTCAGGAAGAGGGTTTCAAAGACTTGAGATCCTCAGAGGAAAAAAAGTTCATCTCCTCTTTGTTTTAAGTGAATGTCACCTGATATTTAAACAGTGACCCCAGTTCTACAATTCTAGAAGCTCTTTTTAATATTTACCCTGTCAAGATCCCTAAGGATCTCATGTGCTTCTACTAAGATACTTTTACCCTTCTAAAACTTCAACAGATACAAGCCTAGCCTGTTTAGCCTTTCCTCAACTGTCAACCCCCCCCCCCCTTATTCCTTAGCATCTTGGTCTAGTCAGAGCAGGTGCTGCTTCCAGCACATTTTCATCCAACCTTAAATAAGATATTTAAGGCGGCAGCACGGTGGCACAGTGGTTAGCACTGCTGCCTCACAGCGCCAGAGACCCGGGTTCAATTCCTGACTCAGGCGACTGACTGTGTGGAGTTTGCACACTCTCCCCGTGTCTGCGTGGGTTTCCTCCGGGTGCTCCGGTTTCCTCCCACAGTCCAAAAGATGTGCGGGTCAGGTGAATTGGCTATGCTAAATTGCCCATAGTGTTAGGTTAAAGGGGTAAATGTAGGGGTATGGGTGGGTTGCGCTTCGGCGGGTCGGTGTGGACTTGTTGGGCCGAAGGGCCTGTTTCCACACTGTAATGTAATCTAATCTCAAAATAAGATGACCAGTACTTTTACAGCACTCCAGATGCAGTCTCACCAGTTCCTTCTATAAATAACTGAAGCATTCCCACTTTTTTATTAAGACAGCCCTGCCTCACAATAAATGATAAATGTTCTACTAGCTTTCCAGTTATGCATTTTGTTTTTGTAACTTATCTTTTCTGGTTGCTTTGAAGGAGTAGGAAGTTCCGCAGTGAATGCTGAGAGCATCCTGTCACTTTTAGAAAAGCTAAGATGTGTCCCTCAATTAGATGCCCAGAAGGATATGATTATCTGGACTCTGCAGGTCTGTATTGAAATGGGAGCAACAAATTGTGTTGAATTTCAATCAGTGTTTCTGTTTTGAAATGTGTGAAACTCAGATTGATCAGTTTTAATCGGGCAAGGATATTAGTGGTTGTGTAACCAAGGAGATTGGATGGTGGCAGTTTGGCCATGGTTTAAATGGGTGGTGAAGCAAAGTCATGAGGCTGAATGGCTTCCTTCAGTTCTGATATCCCTTTCTCGAAGAAGTTTGTATATAATGGTCTTTGATTAAAGCATTAATGTCAGACTCCTGAAAAGGAGTCTGTGGGCTCAATTTTTATGCCTTTCCAGGCCAGAAATTTTAACCAATAATTTCTTGAAAACCCTTTCACTCCAAAAGGTAGTTTTGTAGTCAGTCTAAATCTTTGTGGAAGGAATGGTCTGTCTGAACATTCATAATTTTCATAATTTAAACCATTTCTTTGTGTGTGATTTCACTGGCATTGATGCAGCCAAGATATTGCCTGTGGCGGCCTAAAACTAGATCAATTACATTGAGGAGTGAAATAAAGAAGCAGAATTTTCACACAATGGATGGTGGAAATCCCAAAATGCTCTGTGTGCTGGAGGTCAGTTGAATATTCAGCACTCAATCGATAGATTTTATTCACTGAGGGTAACAAAGAATTCTAAGTAAAGGTGCATAAATAATTGAGATCAGCCATGATTGAATGATGGATTATGCTTGAGAGACTAAATAGTCTGCTGCTGTTCCTTGACTCAAATTGTTGGAGGTTTATTTGACTGTTTAATCGTTCTGCCCAAATAAATTGATGTGAAGTGGCTTTGTTTTTAGATTAGATTAGATTCCCTACAGTGTGGAAATAGACCCTTCGGCACAACAAGTCCACACCGACCCTCCGAAGAGTAACTCACCCAGACCCATTTCCCTCTGACTAATGGACCCTAACAGGATGGGCAATTTAGCATGGCCAATTCACCTGACCTGCACATCTTTGGACTGTGGGAGGAAACTGGAGCACCCGGAGGAAACCCACGCACTTGGGGAGAATGTGCAAACTCCACACAGTCAGTCACCCAAGGCTGGAATCGAACCTGGGACCCGAGTGCCATGAGGGAGTAGTGCTAACCACTGAGCCACCGTGCCGCCCAGCATTACTCCACCCCATTTAGATTCTTATTTTTAAATTAATCTCTGTCAGCCTTGTCATCTTTAGCAAGCTGTAATACCTTGGTTTTGAGCATTTAATTGCCAAATGAAGTTAGTTTATGCACGTTGTCTTCAATTTATTGCAATTTTCCTCAGTGTGAACTAACCCTCCCAATTTTGTCTTAATCCCAAATTTTCATTTGTCATTTTGCTTTGAAAATCTAAATAGTTAATTGTCAATAACAACAATACCAATACTGATCTTTGGGATTCCCACCTTCCACCTTCTGCCACCCTGGCTTACCTTTTACCATCTAATCTCAGCTTTCTGTCTCTTAACCCAGTTGTTCGTGTTGGTTGCTATGGTTCTGCATGCTTACTCAAAGGTTTGTTATGTGGAAGCCTATCGCAGGTCTTTTACAACGATAGGGTCATATTACATCTGATGACCTGTGTGAGAAAATGTCAAACTGTAGATAAACATTGGTAGTCTTGGCATAGACTAGATTAGAATCCTTACAATTTGGAAACAGGCCACTTGGCCCAATGAGTCCAAAAGACCCTCCGAAGAGTAACCCACCCAGACCCAATTCTCTGACCCTAACTAATGCACCTAACCTACACATTCCTGAATACTGTGGGTAATTTAGCATGGCCAATTCACCTAGCCTGCACATCTTTGGATTGTGGGAGGAAGCCCACAAGGGCATGGGGCAAATGCACAAACTCGAGACAGTCGTCTGAGGCTGGAATTGAACCTGGGTTCTTGGCGCTGTGAGGCAGCAGTGCTAACCACTGAGCCACCTGCATCTAAACAACTCTGTTATGTTGAAGGTGGAAAGGAAATGGAACTGAAGGAAAGCTTAAAAAGTGGTCACTGATATTTTTAAAGTCTGTAGGCAAACATTACATTTGAAAAAAAAAAGGTTTTGAATGCACAAACGTTCTATATCTATATGTTTCAGATGTTTGAAGCTGTGAAAAAGCTGAGGGAGAAATCAAGTCCATGTTCAGCAACAGAAGCAGCCAGTCAAAAGACACATGAGGTACTGGCATTTTCAATAGTTTTTCTTTTTTAATTTAAGTGTTGTTACAAGTATATAATATTTACTGTATGTCTGTGAATGAAGTCTTTGGATGAGATCTGTTAACTAGCTACCCTCTGAGTTCAAAACTAGTGATCAACGGGATGAAGAAACCTAACACTAGGATTATGAACAGTTTTAGGTTTCAGCAAGGGCCTGTGATAATACTTTCACCTCTCCATTGGAAAGCTCCAATCCAAAGTTCGAAAAGCACAACCTGAATTGGTACCTTCAGTGCAGTAGGAAGAGAGTGATCCCCTGATTGAGGTGCTCTCTTTTGGTTGAGAAGTTAAACCAAAAAACCATCTCTCCAGATGGACATGAATGATCATTTGGCAAATCCAATAAAAGAGCACGTTAACTAAAGCCAGTGTCCTGGCTGATATTTGTCCCTTATCCAACAGCACCAAAACAGATTATATCATCATCATCACGTTGCTTTGTTGTGAAACTTTGTTGTTCACAAATTGGCTGCCACCGTTTCCACATTACACTTGGACAGTCATTCACTTGCAATGGATTTTTGGGCATACAGAGGTTTTGAAAGGCTGAAAGAAAGTTTTTCATTCTATTGCAGACTACACAGGACGAAGATAAAGCTGAGCGTAAACGGAAAGCAGAGGCTGCCAAATTATATCGGCAGAAGATTATGGCACAGATGTCTGCGATGCAGAAAAACTTCATTGAATCAAACAAGCACCTATACGAGAAGGCGACAGAAGCACCAAAACAAGAGACAGTTAGGACTGAAGTAGATAGGTATGTAGCTGGTAGAGCCAGTGCAAGACCACTTAAATTTATTCAAAGTGTGTACTGTTGACCAGAAGCAATAACAAAACAATAACAAGCAACCAATCTGATACTGTTCATTTTATTGGCTGCTGAAATTTAAAGTCTGTCTGCCTAATCAAGCCCCTCCCATAATTTTTAATTACCTCTATCTGACATACTCTTCGTCATCTTTTGTGGAGAAAAGAACTACAGTTTGATTTCCAGACACTTGAGTATCCTCTATTCTGCTAATGACTTTGAGGTTTTTTTTCTGCATTTCCTCTCCTAATTTAATATTCTTTTTGTAGTATGGAGACCAGAGCTATACACTGTCATCTACTCAAGGTGCTGCATAAATTAAACATTCCCTGACTATTCTTATATTTTGCTCCTTTGCAAATAAGCCCTGATACCTTGCTTGCAATCTTTATGGCCTTAATGAGCATTAACAACTTGTATTTAGAGTTATAGAGTACAGCATTGAAATAGACCCTTTGGTCCAACTCGTCCATGCCAACCAGATATCCTAACTTCCTCATGTCCCATTTGCCAGCATTTGGCCTGTATCCCTCTAAACACTTCATATTCATATACCCATCCAGATGCCTTTTAAATAGTATAATTGTACCAGCTTCCACCACTTCCTCTGGCAGCTCCTTCCATAACCTATGCCCTCTCGTTTTGGACTCCACTACTCTGGGAAAAGACTTTGACTATTCACACTGTCCATGCTCCTCATAATTTCATAAACCCCTCTATCAGGTCACCTGACATAACCTCCTTTGCTGTCCCCTTCATAACCCATTTTGGTGTCATCTACAAATTTACTAACCATACCTCCTATATTCACATCTAATTCATTTATATAAATGACAAAAAGCAGTGGACGCAGCACACCGCTAGTCACAGGCCTCCAGTTCGAAAAGCAACCCTCCACCACCACCACCCTCTTCTGTCTTTAGACAATTTTCTATCTAAATGGTTAGTTCTTCCTGTATATTGTGTGGGTCTAACCTTGTTAACTAGTCTACCATGTGGAACCTTGTTGAATGCCTTAGTGAAGTCCAAATAGTCAACGGCAACCACACTGCCTTCATCAGTCCTCTTTGTCACTCTTCAAAAAAACTCCATCAAGTTAATGAGACACGATTTTCCACACACAAAGCCAAGTTGTTGGATTGAATTCCCTAATCCCTAGGGACTTCCAAATACATGTAAATCCTATCCCTCTTTATCCCATCCAACAACTTGCCCATCACTGATGTGAGGCTCACTGGTCTATAGTTCTCTGCCTTTTCCTTGCTGCATTTCTTAAATAATGGCACCATGTTAGCCAACCTCCATTTAGAAGCGGCACCTCACCTGTGGCTATTAATGATACAAATATTATTACAGGGGGGCCCAAAAATCACTTCCCTGGCTTCCACTTAGCTCTGTTTAATTTGCCTTGTGAAATAATAGGTATTTTGCAATGTCCTTCACTTCATTATATCCCAGCACCTGCACCACATCTCACCAATCCTCCCTGAAATTCAGTATCATCTGCGAACTTTGACAATAGAGCTCCTATTCTGGAGTCCAAACAATTTCTGCACACAGTAAACACCAAATCAACTGCATGGAACACAACACTTCCTTTCAATCTTAAAAACGTCACCCTATTCCTACCTTCTGGATCCTGTTTCATGCTCATCCATTTGGTCGCCTGGATGTCCTACAATAGTTTATAGGGCATCATGTTGTTCCACCCTATAATTGTTTCTATCACACTTTTTTAACAAAAAAAAGAGCAGAGCATTTAGCGCACAGCCTGTCTTTAAGTGTCACTTGAAAGCATGATACTGGAGAGCATCTTGTACCCTAAACCTTGACTCTGTTTTTCTGAGGTGCTTAATTTAAATGCATAAGCCACTAATTGCAGCACTTTATAAAAGTATATATAATTTTGACATGGTGTCCTTTAACTTCTCATGTCTGAAATCTGGAATTCAATCCATCTGATCCTTCTGGGAATGAAAGGTATCTTTCTCTCATAACTGCCAGGTTCCTGTATAAAGTGAGCACTGAAAAATTTGAGTCAGCAATGCAAGAGCTAAAGAAAAATTGCTTTGTTCTGCAAAAAGCAAGTGGCCAAATCATATTAGTGGTGTGTCCAGGCTACATTTGTTTGGTGATCTCATCTTGAGCACCCAGTGAAATGGTTCTCAAATCAGTGGAAAGTCTGCTATTTCCAGAACTCCCGAGATTATAAAAAGGTCTCAGCAGATTGGAAACATGTAATGCTGCTAGTCATGAAAGGAGAAAGAAATCAATCAGTTAGTCCCAACATTTGTCATTGCGAAAATGCTAGAATCACTTAAGGAAGGACATTTAGAAAATCATAATGCAATCATCGGGCAAAGTCAACAGTGTTTTGTGAAAGAAAAGTACTATTTGACAACTTTGAGGATGTGGCAGCCAGGGTAGTAAAGGGAAACTAGTAAATATGGTTTATTTAGGTTTCCAAAAGGTGCCATTAAACAAGTTGACTATGTAAGACAGGAGTCAAAAAGTGTGGTGCTGGAAAAGCACAGTCGGTCAGGCAGCATCCAAGGACCAGGAAAGTTGACGTTTCGAGCGTAAGCTCTTCATCCGGAATGTACGGAGGGGCCCAAGGAGGCTTAAGAGATAAATGAAAGGGGGGTGGAACTGGGGAGAAAGTGAGGTCTGCAGATGCTGGAGATCAGAGCTGAAAATGTGTTGCTGGAAAAGCGCAGCAGGTCAGGCAGCATCCAGGGAACAGGAGAATCGACGTTTCGGGCATAAACCCTTCTTCAGGAATGAGGAAAGTTTGTCCAGCAGGCTAAGCGCAGCAGGTCAGGCAGCATCCAGGGAACAGGAGAATCGACGTTTCGGGCATAAGCCCTTCTTCAGGAATGAGGAAAGTTTGTCCAGCAGGCTAAGATAAAAGGTAGGGAGGAGGGACTTGGGGGAGGGGCATCGGAAATGCGATAGGTGGAAAGAGATCAAGGTGAGGGTGATAGGTCAGACTGGGGTGGGGGCGGTTTAGTGGTCTCTGGATTAACACTACAGTGGTGATAAAGCTAGGCCATCATTTCCTTTGTAATTATACAGATGAGGTCATGTGCTTGGTTTAAAAGAAATCGTCTTGTTCCAAGGAGCAGAGGTCATGGGTTTTCCTGTTGAAACACTGGCTTGACATCACCAGATCATGTGTCGTGACAGTAAAGTCAAAAGCAAGAAGGAAAGAATATGGTAAACAAGAACGGTTTATGCTGAAGTAATAAATCTCCCTTTTAGATTAGTCTGAGGAGTCTTGTTTTTTCTTACAGTATTACAAATGCTGAGGATCCTGGTGTGGCATTGGGACCGATGCAAGGTGCGACAGCTGCTGAGAAAATAATACTGATCTGCATTTTATGTCAGGAAGAGCAGGAAGTGAAAACTGATGAAATGGCCATGGTCCTAGCAGCTTGTGTTCAGAGATCCACAGCGCTGTCAAAAAGTAGATCTCGAACCATAACAAACTTAGGAGGTAAAACTCAAAGAAATTTGCTTTAATGCGTACTTCTGTTGAAACTGTCATCTAATTTGAAATTTCATTCAGTTACTGACACAACAACTATTCAAGATTTCTCTGGACCAAATTATTTGCTGGCATCAGGTAGGGTCATAAGACATAGGAGCAGATGTAGGCCATTCAGCCTATTGACACTGCTGTGCCATTCAATGAGATTGTGGCTGTCTGATAATCTTCAACTTCATTTTCCAAACTTTACTCTCTAAACCTGGATTCCCTTGCTGATTAAAAATCTGTCTATCTCAGCCTTGAATATACTTAATGACCCAGCCTCAACAGCATTCTGCAGTAAAGAATTCCATAGATTCTGTACCCTCTGAGAAAAGAAATTCCTCCTCATCTTGATACTGAATAGACAATAGGTAATAAATAGGAACAAAGAGAGGTTATCTTCAGAATTCGGTGCAGAAGCAAATGATGTCACATGCAAACACATTGATCCTGTTCTGAGGCCCTGCTTATTGACTCACTTCCATAATAATAAAGCATCATGATTGTTCATACCAGTGTTCTGTGCTATAAAGTTATATGCTAAGCCACAACTGTTTCACTCCCTGTGATTTTCTGATTTCAGTTGTGTAGTCAAGGATGTGGAGTTTTGGTGTGCCCCTTGTAGCTAGGTGAGACGTGTACCTGACTTCCATTCCCAAAACCTTCACTGTTTGACATTAATACAGCGTACAAGGTGGAAAAGAATCCTGCTGCACACTAATAACATCTGTCAACTTAAGCACAAAATTTTAAATAGTTTATGTGGTGATGAGTGGATGCAAACCATCTGTGTAATATTTAGCAAGGGTTATATTATGGTGATCTTGCATTTGAGAAATCTGTCATGGTCAGTTGGTCATTGGCATCACTGGATATTTCCTGACAGAAATTAAAACATAAAATTAGCATTATAAACTTTGGCGTAGCATGATAATTATGTATAGAGTACTTTTCCCTTTGAGTAGGATAAAATCCAAGCTGAGTACCTGTTCCATATGCTGAGTACCCCAGAGTTGTAATTGCCTTGTTAGGGTTTGTTCATTCACAACACTGACCTTTTAAGAAGAATGTGGCATTTAATTCATAAGTCTGAAAGTTCTTGTCTGCGCCATTTAGGAATATTTTGAGATAACGTATTTCCTGGGGTGAGTTGTTTTATCTGAATGAGCGCTAAAATCTGTGTAGTCATAACTAAGTGCTTTGTTTCCAAACTCCAGAGCACAATATCAAAGAATGCCAAAAACCAACACAATGTTTTTGTCGTAGAAGAAGATGACAGTGAAGTTAGGAAGCTGTTTTCAGCAGCTGAGGGCAGAAGTCCAGAAGGCTATTTTATCTGCCTCACGCGAGAGTTAAGGGTATCTCCTTGTGGCTGGGGAAGAATTTGGATGTAAGAGGAAATAGATCCAGTGATCATGGTCCACATCAATACTGACGGTACCATAGGACCAGTAAAGAGGCTCTACTGGAGGAATATTGATAGTTTGGAGCTAAATTAAAAAGCAGAATCTCATGGGTAATGATCTCTGGATTATTACCTAAACCGCAAACAAATTGACATCGGGTAAGTAAAGCCAGAATTGAATGCCGGAAGAAGTGTTTTGATTCACAGTACTAGCCAGTACTGAAGAAAGAGAGGAACAGTGTTGTTGAGGGGTTGCATATATCTGAACAACACTGGGACCAGTGACCTGGAATGCTATAACTGGAATTGGTGAAGAGGACCTTAAGTAGTTATACAGAGGGCAAGTAGTTATGGGCAGCACAGTGGCTCAGTGGTTAGTATTGCTGCCTCACAGCGCCAGGGACTCTGGTTCAATTCCCGCCTCAGTCGACTGACTGTGTGGAATTTGCACATTCTCTCAGTGTCTATGTGGGTTCCGCCGGGTGCTCCGGTTTCCTCCCATAGTTCAAAGATGTGCAGGTAAGGTGAATTGGCTGTGCTAAATTGCCTGTAGTACGAGGTGCATTATTTAGGGGTAAATGTAGGGGAACGGGGAATGGGTGGGTTGCTCTTTGGAGGGTCAGTGTGGACTTGTTAGGCCGTAGGGCCTGTTTCCACACTGTCAGTAATCCTCTTAAAAAAAAATCAAATTACCATGGCTAGAGATTAATGACTCAGTGAAAAAAAAACATCATCATCTTCTTAAATCGGAGACCAAGGCCTTGTGGTATTATTGCTGGACTATTAATCCAGGTAAAGTTTGGGAATCAAGTTCAAATCTTACCATTACAAATGGAATTAAGAGTCTGATGACCATGAAACTATTGTCAATTGTCATAAAAACCCATCTGGTTCACAAATGTCCTTCAGAAAAGAAAATCTGCTGTCCTTACCTGGTGTGGCCTACATGTGAATCCAGACCCACAGCAATGTGGTTGACTTTCAACTGCCCTCTGAATTGACCTAGAAAATCGCTCAGTTTTAACAATCACTAAGAAGTCTCAAAATAGAAATGAAACCAGAGTACCAGCTGGCATCAACCTGGAAGCATAACTAACCATGGCAAAGATAGCCCTGTAGACCTTGCAAAGCCCTCCTTACTAACATCTGGGGGCTAGTGCCAAAATCTGGAGAGCTCTCTCACAGATCAGCTCAAGCCTAACAGCTAGATGCACTGGACACTGCAACAGCTATGGGTCCTGACAACATTCAGTCAATAATACTGAAGATTTGTGTTCTAGAACTTGCTGCACTCCTAATCAAGCTTTTCCAGTACAGCTACAGCTGACAATGGGGGGGAAAAAGCCCAGGTATATCCTGCACACAAGAACATGACAAATCCAATCCAGTCAATTATTGCCCCCTCAGTCTGCCCTTAACCATCAGTGAAGTGATAGGAGATATTATCAACAGTGTTATCAAACAGCAATAACCTGCTCAGTGGGTTCCGTCACAGCCATTCAGCTCCTGACCTCATTATAGTGTAAATGGACAGAGCAGCTGAATTCCAGAGGTGAGGTGACAGTGACTGCCATGAAATCCAGGAACGAGTGTAGCATCAAGGAGCCCTAGCAAAACTGGAGAAAATGGGAATTAAGGGTAAAATTCCCCTGCTTGGAGTCATATCTGGCACATAGGAAAATGACTGCGGTTATTGGACATCAGTCATCTCAGCTCAAAGGCATCTTTGTAAAATTTCTTCAGGGTAATGTCCTAGGTTGAATCATTAATCTCTAGCAATGGTAATTCAATGTATTCAAGGCTAAGTTGGACAGATTTTGATTTTAAAGGGAGTTAAGCATTTTGGAGCCAGGCAGGAAAGTGAATTTTAGGTCATGATCATCAAAGCAATGGAATGTTGGAACACATTCAGAGAGCAAAGTGGCCTACCCCTGCTCCTATTTCTTAAATCGTAAGCACGTGAAAGTGTAATTGGTGCAATGTGCTACTACATCTGGGAGCTTTTTGGTATTCAGTTAACAGTATGCACATACTATAATCGAATCAAGCAGAGTCAGCATACCTCCATGAATGAAAGAGCAATTGTGTCTGATTACTTGAAGAGTTTTTCAAAGAAGTCTTAACCGGAGTGAATTGAAGGGAACCAGTAGATGTATTTGGAATTCTGAAATTTGTTTGACAAAGTACCTCATGAAAAGTTGAGTCGTAAGTTAAGAATCCATGGTGTTGGAGGTAATAATTTGGCATGGATAGAGATTTGGCTAATGGGCAGTAAAGAACAAGTGGGTTATTTTTCCAGGTTGGCGACTGTGATCCATTGGGGCTCCACAGGGATCAGTGCTAGGATTACAGCTGTTTACAATATTTATTAGTGATTTGGCGAATGAAGGAAGTGAATATACTAAAGCCAAATTTGCAGAAGACACAAAAATAGATGGAAAGACAGGTTGCGAGAGGGATGCAAGCAGTTTACAGAGAGATATTGATAAGTTAAATAAATGGGCACAATGTTAGCAAATGGAGTATAATGTTGGAAAATGTGAAGTTCCTTTTGAAAGGGAGGACAAAAGAACAGTCTAATTTAAGTGGAAGAAAGCTGCCACATGGGAAGACTTGAGGGAACTTGTACACAAAACACAGAAAGTTGATACGCACGGGCAACAGGTAATCAGGAAGGCTGATGGAATGTTGGCCTTTATTTCAAGGGGGTTGGAATATAGAGTAGGGACATCATACTGCAACTTTATAAAATGCTGATGAGATCACACCTGGAGTACTGAGTAGTTTTGGTCCCCTTACCTAAGGAAAATATTATGTCATTGGAAGCAGTTCAGAGGGATTTCACTTGGATGATACCTGGTATGGAGGGATTGTCTTATGCCAAAGCCTTAACAGGTTGGCACTCCACTCACTGGAGTTTAGAAGAATGAGAGGTGTCTCATTGTGAAATATGGGATTCTTAAAGAGTTTGATGAGTTAAATGCTGAGGTGATGTTTCCCTTCATGAGAGAGTCCAGGACCAGAGGGCCTGGTCTCGGAATAAAGGGATGGCAGTTTAAGACTAAGACGAAAAGGAATTTCTCTCAGGGATTAAGTTTTTTAAAAATCACATGACGCTGGGTAATCGTCCAATAGGTTTATTTGGAAGCTTTCAGAGTACGACTCCTTCATTAGGTAGCTAGTAAGGTAGGACACACAATTTATTTTGAAGATCAAAGTGTTATACAAATGACACTTAGCATTGTGAGTCTTTGGAGCTCCTTTCCACAGAGTGATGTGGGAGCAGAGTCCTTATGTATAGTTAAGGCTGAGGTAGATTACTGATATTAGTTATCTAATGTAGATTAATATAGATTACGATATAGTCAAGGAAGCAAGGATTACGGGGAAAAGGCATGAAAGTGGAAGTGAGGAATGTTAGATCAGTCGTGATCCTATTGAATGGTGGAGCCAGCTTGAGGGGCTGAACAGCCTACTCTTCATATTTCTTATGGTGTTATGCAATGTGAGTACTTTTTGGGCATTTATTAAGAGTTAAGAAAAATGTGGGCAAGAATTCAAATAAATTTCATATAATAAAATCATTTACTTAAGCCTATCCTTCTGTTTTTCAGAAAAATTATACTTTGTTGATGACCTCCAAATGAGGTGACTAGTTTCTTTTTAAATGTTGTTTCTATTCTCATGATGCATTGGTTTTGCCTTTATTATTTGGGAATGTGTTGTTCAGGCCCAGCCACACTGCTTGCATATTTAGATAGAGCAGTTGTGCTTTTGAGACTAAGATATACTTCTTATAGAAGGATACCAAGGGTTTATTGGTCCACTGCTACACACAGCACATAACAGAAATTTGTTCTCTGGAAAGGCTGTTGTTGCTGAGGCAATTGAAATGCTCAGGACTCTGATTGGTAATTCTAACTGAATGGTGGAACAGGCAAGGTGCTGAATGGTCTGCTTCAGTTCCACTGTTTGGGGGAAAGACTATCACAGTACCTTTAGAATGATCAGTGGTTTTATCTGAGGGGTGTTCTCTTATTTTGACATATCTCATTTCCTTGTTCACTTTAGATGACTGTGACCCGCTAATCATGCACCCTGACCTAGGCTGCGGTACGCATGTAGGAAGCTGTGGCCATGTGATGCATGCCAGCTGCTGGCAGAAGTAAGTTAATATGTGAGTGTACAGTATTTGTTTATCATTTGTTCTTCAGTGGTGCTTGATGTGTAATTTGGTTTGCTGACAATGAATACTCACCATATTAACTAGACACTGAAGTAATTTTGACGTCTAGGATATTTGTTTCACTGCAGAAGTTAGGGCACTGCCATTAAAAATTTCAACAGATTTATTGGAAGCACGAGCTTTCAGAGCACTGCTCCTTCATCAGGTGGTTGTACACGCAACAGAGCAATGCTCCGAAAGCTAGTACTTCCAAATAAACCTGTTGGACTATAACCTGGTGTTGTGTGATTTTTAAACTTTGTACACCCCAGTCCAACACCGGCACCTCCAAATCATTAAAAATTTCCACTCTGATCCATCTGCACATGAGCAGTTGGACCCATGACATCACACTGTTGGTGAAACACACTCAGTGGTGTGAAGGCTGTGCAGCTCTTGAACATCTTCAAAAGCTGACACTGTTTTAAACCGTTGCAGACCATAAGCTGTCTTTGCTCTAGCTTCGGGCCATTATCTGTGAAAAGCCAATAGTCTTCATTGCCAATGATTTGCTATAATTTGGTAGTTAGTTAGTAATTTGAGCATGGTTAAAAATAACCTCCTGCTAGAAAATTAAAGGAAGTGCTGAAATTAGGTATATAGAGCACAACAAAGGGATAGGTCAGTGAAGTACATAAGGTCAATTTAAAACACAGAAGTAGATCTGTACAAAATTGCAAATCCAGTGACCAGTTTGAAGCTTACTCTCGAGGATTTCTCCCCCAATGTACTCTAACTACTTTGGACCTGGGGACATTACTTACATTTATGTTGCTACTGGATACAAGTTTAAAAGCCACACTCTGATTTTGTTCGTGGCCCTTCGAGCAGTGTTGTTTCCCACAAAAGCAACCTCTTACATTTATTTTTGTACAAACGTGGGCATCACTGGCAAGGCTAGCATTTGTTGTGCGTCCCTAGTCGCTGTTGAGCTAATTAACTTCCCAGGCCATTTCAGAGAGCTCTTGAATCAACCACATTGCTGTGGGTCTTGTGCCATGTGGAAGCTCGGCCAGGTGAGGACAGTCGATTTCCTTCTCTAAAGGACATTGGAGAACCAGACGTAATCTTATTACAATTGACAATGGTTACATGGTCACTGTTAACTTTTTTTTTTAAGAGGAGAGGTGATAGCCCAGTGGTATTATCACGAGACTATTAATCCAGAAATTCAGGTTCAAATCTTGTCATGGCAGATGGTGGAATTCAAATTCAGTACTGATCTGGTTTTGTGAATCTGCTGATGACCATAAAATCATTGTTTTTCCAACAATTATTGGAAAAACTCATCGGTTCATTCATGTCCTTCAGGGAAGGAAGTCTGCCATCCTCACCTGGTCTGGCCTACATGTGACTCCAGACCCATAGCAATATGATCACTCTCAACTACTCTCTGAAATAGCCTAGCAAACCACTAAGTTCAAAAGCATATAAGGATGGGCAATAAATTCTGGCCATGAGCCAGGCACTCTGGATTATTAGTTCAGCGATGTTGCTGTTAAGCACCACCCTACTCTAAACACACAAAAGAAATTAGATTAAATTTGTTGAGGGTGCAGTTAACAAACGAAGGAATCCCTCTTCATGTCAGGTAGAAAATGTAATTAAGAACTAAGTTGAATACAGAAAGTTTGGAAGGGAGGTGAAAAACAAATAGTAGAAGTGAAGAAGAATTATGAAAAAGGTAGTGGCAGCTAACATCAAAAGAGAATCCCAAAATCTGCAAGTCTTCCTCCAAGCCACACACCGCCCTGACTTGGAAGTATGTTCTTTCGTGGTTCCGCAGTCAAAACTCCCTTCCTGACAACATAGCCTGGAATTGATGGGGGAACAGGTTCAACTGAGGCATTCAACAGGGCATTCAGTGTATCTGTTAAATAATCAATGTGCAAGAGTATGAGGAAAAGGCAGGGGAATGACACAAAGTCATAATGTTCATTCAGAGACCAAGTTTCAAATGGCCTCCAACTCTAACAATTTTTTTATTCTGTGATGCGTTTTTTAGTAGTAATGTAGAGAATTATTTCTCTCTGCCTGTGTGCCAAGGATGACACAGCACTGTTTTGCTTGCTGTCTGGCATCTTGCTGTCACCCATGCGCTCTCTCTGACTGTCACATTCTCCTGTCCTTCCATCGCCCCCTCTCCCATCTCTTCACCTTTTGTCACTTCACTGTCTGCGACCAATTCCACCCAGTATGCTTGCTGTCTGTCACCCTGCACCCAGCACCCTCAGCCTCTGTCAAACCCTGCCTCCAACTTCACTTGCTGTATCTCTGTGGCCCTTGCCTTCCAACTGCCAGTCTGCCTCCCTGCCTTCTGTCTGTCTGTCTCTCTTTGTCCTCAGTATCTTACTGTAACCTGTTCTACTACTTTTCATTCTTCAACTTTCTCATATTTTTATTTCACTTTCAAAGTCATCTTCATCTGGCCAAAGTTGGGAGAACTGTAGTACAGACTGAATCCAATATGTTCAAGCTCTCTGAATCATGCTTTCACCATACTTTCTTTACTCCGCTATTACGATCACTGGATATGCATTGTCCCACAAACAGCAAGCCCACCAAGGTCCTGGTACAGTGGTGTAAAGTCTGGATGATGTTTACCTGAGAGTCCTCAATTTTGACTCCAGATTCCGTGAAGGTCTCAGATCACCAGTTCTAAAATGGAAAACAAAACCACTTGCTGGTAACCACCTACCACCTTCCCTCAAAGTTGTACTGTTGTGTCAAACTTGGAAGAAACACAAACAACAATGAGGCACAGAATGTCCTTGTATGGGAATTCCCCAAGTTTATAACCAGATGCTGCCTGTCCGTTGGATAGAATCGTACCTAGCACCAAAGGAAGGCGATTTGATTTGATGTATGGAGGCTAATCGTTTTATCCCCAAGGCATCACTGTCGGAGTTCCTAAAAACTGAGATCTCAGTCCAAGCAACTTCTGCTTCCTCATGAACAATCATCCCTCCATGATAAGGTCAGAATTGGGGATGCTTCCTGTTTAGTTCTGTTTGCAACCCATTAAAAAATTGAAGCGATCTTTGACTGGATCCATGTTTGGGCTGATAGGCAGCAGGTGACATTCAGACTGTACAGTAGCAAGCCAGTGTCCAGCAAGAGAACAAACATAAGGACATAACAAATTAAGGCTCAAGTAGGTCATTCATGCCCTCAAGTCTGCCCCATCATTCAGCAAGATTGATCCTGGGCAGAGCAGCTATAATGTGTCTTTCATGCCTTTATGTGGAGCCACAGAAAATGGGGGAGATACTAAATGAATATTTTGCATCAGTACTTACTGTGGAAAAGGATATGGAAGATGTAGACTGTAGGGAAATAGATGGTGACATCTTGCAAAATGTCCAGATTACAGAGGAGGAACTGCTGGATATCTTGAAACGGTTAAAGGTGGATAAATCCCCAGGACTGGATCAGGTGTACCCGAGAACTCTGTGGGAAGCTAGAGAAGTGATTGCTGGGCGTCTTGCTGAGATATTTGTATCATCGATAGTCACAGGTGAGGTGCCGGAAGACTGGAGGTTGGCAAACGTGGTGCCACTGTTTAAGAAGGGCGGTAAAAACAAGCCAGGGAACTATATACCGGTGAGCCTGACCTCCAGTGGTGGGAAAGTTGTTGGAGGGAATCCTGAGGGA
The DNA here is from genome assembly GCF_037043375.1 of Chiloscyllium plagiosum. Lineage (NCBI taxonomy): Eukaryota > Metazoa > Chordata > Chondrichthyes > Orectolobiformes > Hemiscylliidae > Chiloscyllium > Chiloscyllium plagiosum. The sequence goes on along the minus strand of NW_028270146.1, from coordinate 105,416,080 downwards.
CAGGATGTACATGTATTTGGAAAGGCAAGGACTGATTCGGGATAGTCAACATGGCTTTGCGCGTGGGAAATCATGTCTCACAAACTTGATTGAGTTTTTTGAAGAAGTAACAAAGAAGATTGATGAGGGCAGAGCAGTAGATGTGATCTATATGGACTTCAGTAAGGCGTTCAACAAGGTTCCCCATGGGAGACTGGTTAGCAAGGTTAGATCTCATGGAGTACCGGGAGAACTAGCCATTTGGATACAGAACTGGCTCAAAGGTAGAAGACAGAGGGTGGTGGTGGAGGGTTGTTTTTCAGACTGGAGGCCTGTGACCAGTGGAGTGCCACAAGGATCAGTGCTGGGTGCTCTACTTTTTGTCATTTACATAAATGATTTGGATTCGAGCATAAGAGGTACAGTTAGTAAGTTTGCAGATGACACCGAAATTGGAGATGTAGTGAACAGCGAAGAGGGTTACCTCAGATTACAACAGGATCTGGACCAGGTGGGCCAGTGGGCTGGAATTGGTAGATGGAGTTTAATTCAGATAAATGCAAGGTGCTGCATTTTGGGAAAGCAAATCTTAGCAGGACTTATACACTTAATGGTAAGGTCCTAGGGAATGTTGTTGAACAAAGAGACCTTGAAATGAAGGCTCATAGCTCCTTGAAAGTGGATTTGCAGGTAGATAGGATAATGAAGGGGGGCTTGGTATACTTTCCATTTTTGGTCAGAGTATTGAGTACAGGAGTTGGGAGGTCATGTTGCAGCTGTACAGGATATTGGTTAGGCCACTGTTGGAATATTGCGTGCAATTCTGGTCTCCTTCCTATCGGAAAGATGTTGTGAAACTTGAAAGGGTTCAGAAAAGATTTACAAGGATGTTGCCAGGGTTGGAGGATTTGAGCTATAGGGGGAAGTTGAACAGGCTGGGGCTGTTTTCCCTAGAATGTCGGAGGCTGAGGGGTGACCTTATACAGGTTTACAAAGTTATGAGGGGCATGGATAGGATAAATAGACAAAATCTTTTCCCTGGGGTTGGGGAGTCCAGAACTAGAGGGCATAGGTTTAGGGTGAGAGGGGAAAGATATAAAAGAGACCTAAGGGGCAACTTTTTCACGCAGAGGGTGGTATGTGTATGGAATGAGCTGCCAGAGGAAGTGGTGGAGGCTGGTACAATTGCAACATTTAAAAGGCATTTGGATGGGCATATGAACAGGAAGGGTTTGGAGGGATACGGGCCGTGTGCTGGCAGGTGGGACATCTGGTCGGCATAGGCAGGTTGGACCGAATAGTCTGCTTCCATACTGTACATCTCTATGACTCTATGCTGGCTCATCATAGCCCTCAACCTCCATCTTCAAGAACTTGTGATCTGCCCCCTCACTTAAACCTGTGCCCTCTAGTTTTGGATTTCCCCACCCTAGGGAAAAAACCTGTCTAATACCCTATTTATGCCCCTCATGATTTTATAAACCTCTATAAGGTCATCCCTCAGCCTCCGACGCTCCAGGGAAAATAACCTTAGTCAATTCAGCATCTCCCTGTAGCTCAAACCTGGTATCCCTGGCAACATCCTTGTAAATCTTTTTGAACTCTGTCTTGTTTCACAACATCTTTCCCATAGCAGGGAGACCTGAATTGCATGCAGTATTCCAAAAGTGGACTATATCAATGTCCTGAACAGCCTTCCCACTCCTACACTCAATGCACTGACCAATAAAGGCTGGCATACCAAATGCCACCTTCACTTTATCTACCTGCAAATCCACTTTCAAGGAACTATGAGCCAAGATTCCAAAGTCTCTTTGTTCAGCAACACTGTGCACAAGCTTACCATTAAGTGTTTAAGTCCTGCCCTGATTAGGCTTTCCAAAATGCAGCACTCCACATTTATCAAAATTAAATTCCACCTGCCACTCCTCAGCCCATTTGGTCCATCAGATTGAGATCCAATCATAGAATCTCTACAGTGTGGAAACAGGCCCTTCAGCCCAACCCGTCCACACTGACCCTCTGAAGAGTAACCCACCCAGACCCTTTCCCTTACATTTACCCCTGATTAATGCACCTAACGTACAAATCTCTGAACACCTTGGGACAATTTAGCATGGCCAATTCAACTGACCTACACATCTTTGGATTGTGGGAGGAAACCGGAGCACCCGGAGGAAACCCATGCAGACATGGGGAGAATGTGCAAGCTCCACACAGACAGTCGCCTGAGGCTGGAATCGAACCCGGGTCCCTGGCACTGTGAGGCAGTAGTGCTAGCCACCATGCCTTCGTACTGGGGTAACCTCCTTTGCTGTCCATTATACCACCAATTTTGGCATCATCTGCAAACTTACTAACCATATGTTCACATCCAAATCATTTATATAAATGACGAAAAGCAGTGGACCCAGAACCAATCCTTGTGGCACACCACTGTTCACAGGCCTCCAGTCTGAAAATGAACCCTCTACCAACACCCTCTATCTTCGAGTCACTTTGAACTCTAAATGGCTAGTTCTCCCTGTACTCCATTTGATCTAACCTTGCTCACCAGTCTACCTTGCAGAACCTTGTCAAACGCCTTACTAAAGTCCATGTAAGTTATGTCTGCCATTCTGCCATCATCAATCCTCTTTGTTACTTCAAAAAACTCAATCAAGTTAGTGAGGCATGATTTTCCATGCACAAAGCCGTGTTGACTATTCCTAATCAGTCCTAATCAGTCCTTGCAAATATATGTCCCTCAGGATTCTCCAACAACTTGCTCACCATTGGTCTATAGCTCCCTTGCTTTTCCTTACTACCTTTCTTAAATAGTGGCACCAGGTTAACCAACCTGCAGTCTTCCAGCACCTCATCTGTGACTATCAATGATACAAATATCTCAGCCAAAGGCCCAGCAATCACTTCCTTAGTTTCCCACAGAGTTCTAGGGTACACCTGATCAAGTCCCAGTGATTTATCCATCTTTTTGCGTTTTAAGACATCCAGCACCACCACCTCTGTAATATAGATATTTTTCAAGATGCCATTATTTATTTCCCCAAGTTCTGTGTCTTCCATATTCTTCACAGTAAACACTGATGTAAAATACTTGTTTAGTTTCTTGGCACCTTGAATGCCTTCTGGAAATCCAAATGCACTACATCTACCAGTTCCCCTTTACCAACTTTGCTTGTTATTTCCTCAAAGAAATTTATCAAAAAGAATTTCCCTTTCACAAAACCATGTTGACTGTTTGTTTGTGTTAAGACAAACCCTGTTGCCCATCTGATGCCAAGGTTCAGGGTATCTTTTCTTGGCTGGAGAGGAATATGGAGTGGGAGGGAAAGGATCCAGTTGTCATGGTTCACGCAGGCAATAACAACATAGTAGGACACCATAGCAACTGAACAAGGCCTCATCTCAAACCTGTGTCCTCTACTACCAAGGACATGGGCAGCAGGTGCTTTCAAACATCATCACCACCTGCAGGTTTCCCTCTAGGTTGCACATTGACCCGACTTGGAAATATTTTACTGTTCCTTTATTGTCAAAAGGGTCAAAGTCCCAGGAACAAATTCAAAAAAATGTTTTCCACTCTCTCCACCAGTCTCTGAGGAATGTAACTAATTCAAAGTCTGCAATCCAAGCAATCAAGCTAAATTGGATTGGAAGTTGGATTTGGCAAAACAATTGTGTTACTTTGCCATAAAACGGAGAGAAAATTGATTGAATAGAGTGGACAATTCCACTAACGAGGACAGTTAATCAAAGGGTGCAGGTATAAGGTGGTTGGCGAAAGAATCAGAGGGAAGATGAGACATTCCCTTTTCATTATCAGCTAGTTGTTGTAATGCAAAATCCACTGAAGGGTGAGTGGAAGCAGATTCAGTAGTCACTTTTGAAAGCAAATTCATTAAATATTTGAGCAGTGAAAATGACAATGCTGTAGGGAAGGAGAACAATTAAACAGCTGTCTCAAAGGAAGGTGGGGTGATGGATCACATAGCTGTATGATTCTGTGACCTGGATCTGGAATAGGTTCAGAAACCTGTAGACCTGCAGAATCTTCTGAGGGATGCGATCTAGTTAAAATGATGTACTTGAGCATTGTAACCTCATTCCAGACAACAGTTGTCATCAACTCTCAAATACTGATTTGGTCATTTGCTAAAATTGATGCTTAGGCCAGGAGTAGTGGGGCTTGATCTCTGATGTTTTGATATGTTTAAACTAGCTATTCACTTTCAGTTAGGAGTTCTGTTTGAAACCACTTTCAGATATCCCAGATATCATCTTAGTTTTATTTCCTTCCAACCCCTTTCTCAATCTGCAGATATTTTGAAGCTGTGCAGAATTCAACACGTAACAGGCTCCACGCTGAACTACCATTTGATCTGGAGACTGGAGAGTTTCTCTGCCCATTGTGCAAAGCTCTGTGTAACACTGTCTTGCCAGTTATTCCGCAGCAGGCTCACAATTTGGACAGGTAATACACATCCGGCAATTTAATTGCATATCTGATTTCATTTGCTTGAGTGTTGATGAACCGTGTAGCTATGAGTTGTAAGAACTGGTATGTGAATAACAAATTACCAAAACAACAATTTCACTGTTGCAAAATATTGACCTTTTATAGCAAAGTTCTTCAAACTTTAATGTTCAAATACTCCATTTATGAATTTTTTAATAAATTATCCTATCCATTGTCTTTCAGCAAAGACACAGAAACTGTAGCGCAGATACTAACTTTATCTCGCTGGTTACAGAATGTGGTAACAAGGATAATTGGACTAAACGCTTCAGACTCGAAAGGTGCGTTCATCAGAGAATTGTTCATTTTAGCGTGAAAGACATTGTAGTTTGAAAAGCAGTCCACCTGCAGTCTGACGTCAAACTCATTTCTTATCCTATTCATGCAACACAATATAAAATTACAACATTCTGTCACTCACACCCACGGGAAATTGAGCACTTCCTTGTTATTGTCATGTATTGAAATGAATGACAGAACATGGGTTTGGAGTAGAATTAATTGGTTAATTACTTCAAAGAGTGTCACTAAATGGGCCAAATGGTCTTCAATGGTGCTATGAGGTTCCTGGCAAGATAGATCACATGAAATAGTATCACTCAAACCAGGGAGATCTGTTTACAGAGCACAGCAAGAGACATCTCAGCCCATTTAGTTCATTACAGCTCATTTCCATCCCTGTAGGTCTGCAGCTGTTCTTTCCTGAAATGGCAAGCCCAGGTTACAGTGTTTTTAAAAAAAAATCCACATCCTACCAGCACATACCCAAACTGCCCAACACTTTCAACCTGTTGCTAAATAAGGAGACCTTGGAGTGCAGGTTCATAGCTCCTGGAAAGCAGAGTCGCAGGTAGATAGGATAGTGAAGAAGGCGTTTGGTATGCTTTCCTTTATTGGTCAGAGTATCGAGTACAGGAGTTGGGAGGTCATGTTGCAGCTGTACAGGACGTTGATTCGGTGAATTTTGGAATATTGTGTGCAGTTCTGGTCTCCCTCCTATAGGAAGGATGCTCTGAAATTTGGAAGATTTCAGAAAAGATTTACAAGGATGTTGCCAGAATTGGAGGGTTTGAGCTATAGGGAGAGATTGTTTTCCCTGAAGCATTGGCGATGTTAAAGAGGTTTATAAAATCATGAGGGGCATGGATAGGGTAAATAGACAAGGTCTTTTCCCTGGAGTGGGGGAATCTGGACCAAGAGGGCATATGTTTAGGGTGGGAGAAAAGGATTTAAAAGGGAGATAAGGGATAGGTTTTTCATGCAGATGGTGGTGCATGTATGGAATGAGCTGCTGGAGGAAGTGGTGGAGGCTGGTACAATTAGAGCATTTAAAAGGTATCTGGGTGGGTATATGAATAGGAAGGATTTGGAGGGATATGGGAAAAATGCTGGCAAGTGAGACGAGGTTAATAGAACATAGAAAAGTACAGTTCAGAACAGGCCCTTTGGCCCACGATGTTGTGCCGAGATTTAACCCTCATGTAAAATATAGTAAAAACCTCCACACCCCTCAACTCACTGCTATCCATGTGCATGTCCAGCAGTCGCTTAAATGTCCCCAATGACTCTGCTTCCACCACCACTGCTAGCAACGCATTCCATGCATTCACAACTCTGTAAAAAAACCTACCTCTGATGTCTCCTTTATACCTTCCTCCTAATATCTTCAAACTATGACTTCTTGCACCAGTCAATCCTGCCCTGGGGAAAAGTCTCTGGCTATTGACTCTATCTATTCCTCTCGTTATTTTGTACACCTCAATCAGGTCTCCTCTCTTCCTCCTCCTCTCCAGAGAGAAAAGTCCGAGCCTATTCAACCTTTATTCATAAGACAAGCCCTCCAGTCCAGGCAGCATCCTGATAAACCTTCTTTGCACCCTCTCCAAAGCCTCCACATCTTTCCTACAGTAGGGCGACCAGAACTGGACACAATATTCCAAGTGTGGCCTCACCAGGGACTTATAGAGCTGCAGCAAAACCTCACGGCTCTTAAACTCTATCCTCCTGTTGATGAAAACCAAAACACTATATGCTTTCTTAACAAACCTATCCACTCGGGTGGCAACTTTGAGGGATCTATGTACTTGTACACCCAGCTCCCTCTGTTCCTCCACACTGCCAAGAATCCTGTCTTTAATCCTATATTCAGCATTTAATCCTATATTCAACCTTCCAAAATGCGTCACTTCGCATTTATTCAGGTTGAACTCCATCTGCCATTTCTCAGCCCAGCTCTGCATCCTGTCTTTGTCGCGCTGCAGCCTGCAGTAGCCCTCTATACTATCGACGACACCTCCAACCTTTGTGTCATCTGCAAATTTACTAACCCACCCCTCGACCTCCTCATCCAAGTTATTTATCAAAACTGCAAAGAGCAGAGGCCTAAGTACAGAGCCCTGCAGGACCTCACTCAACACTGTCCTCCAGGCAGAATACTTTCCATCTACAACCACTCTCTGCCTTCTGTCAGCCAGCCAATTCTGAATCCAGATAGCCAAATCTCCCTGTATCCCATACTTCTTGACTTTATGAATGAGCCTACCATGGGGAACCCTATCAAATGCCTTGCTGAAATCCATATGCACTACATCCACTGCTTGACCGTCGTCGACATGTCTTGACACCTCCTCAAAGAACTCAATAAGATTTGTGAGACGTGACCTGCCCCTCTCAAAACCATGCCTACTGCCTTTAATCACACTATGCTTTGCCAAATAGTCATAAATCCTATCCCTCAGAATTCTTTCCAAAACTTTGCAGACCACAGACGTAAGACTGACTGGTCTGTAATTGCCAGCGATTTCCCTATTACCCTTCTTGAAAAGAGGAACAGCATTCGTCTCCTTCCAATCCTCCGGTATGACTCCCGTGGAGAGTGAGGAGGCAAATATCCTCGCTTCCAGGAGAAGCGTACGATAAATCTGGTCTGGCCCTGGGGACTTATCAATCTTAATGCTTTCCAAAATTTCTAGCACATCAACTTCATCAATCTTGATCTGGTCAAGACTGTATCCCAGTTCCTCTAAGTTTTCATTTATAACAAGTTTCCTTTCCTTTGTGAAAACTGAAGCAAAAAACTCATTTGGGGTTTCCCCTTTCTGCTCGGACTCCACGCACAAATTCCCTCCGCTATCCCTCATCGGCCCCACCTTCTCCCTGATCATTCTCTTATTCCTCACGTATGAGTAAAACCCCTTTGGGTTCTCCCTAATCCTTCTTGTCAAGCCTTTCTCGTGCCCCCTCCTGGCTCTCCTCAGTCCATTTCTGAACTCTTTTCTAGCAAGCTTGTAATCTTCCAAAACTGTGCTAGATCCTTGCTTCCTCCACCTTTCATAAGCTGCCTTCTTCCTTTTGACGAGAAGTTTCTCTGTTCTCGTCATCCAAGGTTCCTTAATCTTCCCTCTTACCTGCCTCAGAAGAACAAATTTGTGCTTCACTTGCAACAACTGCTCCTTAAATAGTCTCCACATGTCTGCTGTGCCCTTTCTATGGAACAATTGCTCCCAGTCTATACTTCCCAACTCCATATACCGTCATAATTTCCTTTTCCCTAATTGAATATCTTCCCTCGGTAATTGCCCCTTTCACTTTCCAATGCTATGCTAAATGTGAGGCAGTTGTGATTACTGTCACCAAAGTGCTCACCCACAATGAGATCTGACACCTGTCCTAGCTTGTTGCTGAGCACCAAATCAAAAATGGCTTCTTCCCTCGTTGGTCTGTCGACATACTGAGTAAGGAAACACTCCTGAACACACCTGACAAAGTTGGCTCCATCCAAACCATCTACACTTAGGAGGTTCCATTCGATATTGGGAAAGTTGAAATCACCCATAACAACAACCCTGCTACTTCTGCATTTTTCCAGAATGTGCCCATCTAATGAGATCTTCAATCTCTCCACTGCTATTAGGTGGTCTGTAGAAACCCCCCAATGCGGTGGCTTTTCCCACGTCCACCCATACTGACTCAGTCAACAAACCTTCCTCAACAACCTTTGTTTCTGTAGCTGTGATGCACTCTCTGATTAGCAATGTTACACCCCCGCCTCTTTTTCCACCCTCCCTGTTCTTTTTAAACATTCTAAACCCTGGAACATCAAGCAACCATTCCTGCCCCAGTGAAATCCACATCTCTATTATGGCCACAACATCGTAGTCCCAAGTACTGATCCATGCTCTTAAGTTCGTCACTCTTATTTCGGACACTCCTTGCATTAAAGCATACACACTTTAACTGATCCCTTTGTTTCATCGCTTGAGAAACTTGGGATATCTGGTTGGCATGGATGAGTTGGACTGAAGGGTCTGTTTCTGTGCTGTTCATCTCTGTGACTTTACATCCCCTCGCTCTTGTGCAATTAGCTAATGAAGAAAAACATTGTCTACCTGATTGAAACTACTGTAGGACCCCATATCTTCCTGATGAAGGGCCGAAACGTCGATTTTACTGCTCCTCGGATGCTGCCTGAACTGCTGTGCTCTTCCAGCACCACTAATCCAGAACCCCATATCTGCGGGGGGGTGGAATTGAATATTATGACTATAGGTGCCCCCCTGTATCTGTGGATGATACATTCCAAAACCTGCCACGGATGCCCAAAACCGCAGGTAAGAGCGAACCCTATCGTTTAACTGTTACTGGGTCAAAATCCTGGTCTTCCCTCCCCAGCTGCACTGTGGATCCATCTACAGCACATGGACTACAACAGTTCAAGCAGGCAGCTCACCACCACCTTCTCAGGCAACTAATTACAGGCAATAAATGCTCCCTCGGTGACACCCACATCCTATGAGAATGTTTTCTCAATAAGTAATTCAAAATTCTCTTTTGAAAGTCGCAATTGAATCACATTCCAACAGCCTATTCAAGAGCACAGGCAATATCAAGAAGATCTGAGACATAGCAAAAATTTCTCTTGTCTGATTGTTTTGTCAAATGTCTCCAGTGTGAGTTGCCTACCGTTCTGCTTGTGGGCGCAGTTTCTCTTGATTTCCTGATTTTGAGTATCTAGGCTAGGTGGACACTTGTGACCGATAAGGCTAAATGAGCCAAAAGAAATATGGCTTAGAATCCACAAACTAAATAACAAAGGAATGACTAAAATTCAACCTGATCACTTAGCTCTATCGCTGTTTCCTCTCACCTTACCCACTCATGGTATTGAAGAGGAGAAAGTGAGGTCTGCAGATGCTGGAGATCAGAGCTGGAAATGTGTTGCTGGAAAAGCGCAGCAGATCAGGCAGCATCCAGGGAACAGGAGAATCGACGTTTCGGGCATAAGCCCTTCTTCAGGAATGAGGAAAGTTTGTCCAGCAGGCTAAGATAAAAGGTGGGGAGGAGGGACTTGGGGGAGGGGCATCGGAAATGTGATAGGTGGAAAGAGGTCAAGGTGAGGGTGATAGGTCAGACTGGGGTGGGGGCGGAGAGGTCGGGAAGAAGATTGCAGGTTAGGAAGGCGGTGCTGAATTCGATGGATTTGACTGAGATAGGGTGGGGGGAGGGGAAATGAGGAAACTGGTGAAATCCGAGTTCATCCCTTGTGGTTGGAGGGTTCCTAGGCGGAAGATGAGGCGTTCTTCCTCCAACCGTCGTTTTGTTGTGGTCTGGCGATGGAGGAGTCCAAAGACCTGCATATCCTTGGTGGAGTGGGAGGGGGAATTGAAATGTTGAGCCACAGGGTGGTTGGGTTGGTTGGTCCGGGTGTCCCAGAGGTGATCTCTGAAACGCTCCGCAAGTAGGCGGCCTGTCTCCCCTTTTAGAGGAGGCCACATCGGGTGCAGAGGATGCAATAGATGATGTGTGTGGAGGTGCAGGTGAATCTGTGGCGGATATGGAAGTTTCCTTTGGGGCCTTGGAGGGAGGTGAGGGGGGAGGTGTGGGCGCAAATCTTGCACCTCCTGCAGTTGCAGGGGAAGGTGCCGGGAGTGGAGGTTGGGTTGGTGGGGGGTGTGGATCTGATGAGGGAGTCACGGAGGGAGTAGTCTTTACGGAATGCTGATAGGGGAGGGGGGTGGGGAAATATATCCTTGGTGGTGGGGTCCGTTTGGAGGTAGCGGAAATGACGGCGGATGATGCGCTGTACATGGAGATTGGTGGGGTGGTAGGTGAGGACCAGTGGGGTTCTGTCCTGGTGGCGGTTGGAGGGGCGGGGCTCAAGGGCGGAGGATCGGGAAGTGGAAGAGATGCGGTGGAGGGCATCGTTGACCACGTCGGGGGGGAAATTGTGGTCCTTGAAGAAGGAGGCCATCTGGGTTGTGCGTTTTTGGAACTGGTCCTCCTGGGAGCAGATGCGGCGGAGTCAAAGGAATTGGGAGAATGGGATGGCGTTTTTACAGGGGGCAGGATGGGAGGAGGTGTAGTCCAGGTAGCTGTGGGAGTCGGTCGGTTTGTAGTAGATGTCCGTGTTGATTCGGTCGCCTGAGATAGAAATAGAAAGGTCGAGGAAGGGGAGGGAGGAATCTGAGACTGTCCAGGTGAATTTGAGGTCGGGGTGGAAGGTGTTGGTGAAGTGGATGAACTGTTCAACCTCCTCGTGGGAGCACGAGGCGGCGCCGATACAGTCATCGATGTAGCGGAGGAAAAGGTGGGGGGTGGGGCCAGTGTAGTTGCGGAAGATGGATTGTTCCACATATCCTACGAAGAGGCAGGCATAGCTGGGGCCCATGCGGGTGCCCATGGCTACTCCTTTCGTTTGGAGGAAGTATTGAAGAGAAAAGTGAAACATATTCTGCAAATGTTATAATTTGCTTTGAAATTTTCTGAACCTGTGCAGGTAATACACTTGTTTTCTGTCCTAATTAAGCTGACTCATTAGAAACAGCAGCATGCTGCCCTACATCGTTATTTTCTATGTTTAGCAATCAGTGTATAGCTTTGGATATAATACACAAAGCCCTCATATTGATGTGGAGGTTGTTCAGAAATAATTGTCCTTTTTTTCTCTTCCCAGAAAATGAAAGCAAATTAATGCAAGCGAGCCCCACTTCATGGAAAGATGCTGTAGAATTTAGATCTATCCTCAGTTTTGGAGTACAGTCACCGTGCGTAATATAACTTATTTTTAGTATTTTTTTGTAATACACGTATTCAAGGTATTGAAGGCAGTAATATGTTACCTGAAACACCATGCTAGGTTATTTGTATCATCAATAGCCATGGGTGAGGTCCCAGAAAACTGGAGTGTGGTGCCATTATTTACAAAAGTATTAGGGAAAAGCCAGGGAACTATAGACTGATGAGCCTGACGTCTGTGATGGGTAAGTTGTTGAAGGGCATTCTGAGGGACAGGATTTACATGTATTTGGAAAGGCAAGGATTGATAAGGGATGGTCAACACGGCTTTATGCGTGGGAAATCATGTCCCATTAACTTGAGTATTTTCAAAAAGTGAGAAGATTGACGAAGGAAGAGCAGTGGATGTTGTCTGTATGGACTTCAAGCAAGGCTTACGGCAAGATTCTGCATGGTAGACTGGTTGGCAGGGTTAGAACACATTGAATACAGGGAGAACTAGCCATTTGGAAATAAAATTTCCTTGAAGGTAGGAGACAGAGTGGAGTGGAGGGTTGATTTTTGGACTGGAGGCCTGTGCCACAAGGATTGGTGCTGGGTCCACTGCTTTTTGTTATTTATATAAATGATTTGGATCTGAATATAGGGGGCATGGTTAGTAAGTTCGCACATGACACCAGAATTGGTGGTGTGGTGGTCAGTAAAGAAGGTTACCTCCGAGTACATCTTGATCAGATGAGGTGATGAGCCAAAGAGTGGTGGATGGAGTTTAATTTAGATATATGTGAGGTGTTGCATTTTGGAAAGGCAAATCAGGGCAGGTCATATACATTTAATGGTAAGGTTCAGGGGAGTGTTGCCATACGGAGAGACCTTTGGGGATCAGATTCATAGCTCCTTGAAAGTGGAGTCGCAGGTAGGTAGGATAGTGGAGAAGGCATTTGATACGCTTGCCTTTATTGGTCAGTGCATAGAGCATAGGCGTTGGGAAGTGATGTCATAGCTGTGCAGGACATTCGTTCGACCACTTTTGGAATATGGTCTCCCTGCTATCGGAAGGATGTTCTGAAACTTGAAAGGGTTCAGTAAAGATTTACAAGGATATTGCCAGGGTTGCTGGGTTTGAGCCACAGGGAGAGGCTGAATAGGCTGGGCTGTTTTCCCTGGAGCACCGGAGGCTGAGGGGTGGCTTTACAGAGGTTTATAAAATCATGAAGGGCATAGAAAGGATGAATAGCCAAGATCTTTTCCCAGGGTAGGGGATACCAAAACTAGAGGTTTAAGATGAGAGTGGAAAGATTTAAAAGGGAGTTAAGGGGCAAGATTTTCATGCAGAGGGTAGTGCATGTGTGGAATAAGCTACGGAGGGGGTGGTGGAAGCTGGTACAATAACAATATTTCAAAGGCATCTGGATCGGTATATGAATAGGAAGGGTTTAGAGGGAAATGAGCCAAATGCTGGTAAATGGAAATTGGTTAATTTAGGATATTTTGTCAGCATGGAGTTGGATGGGTCTATTTCCGTGCTGTACAACTCAATGATATAAATGAGCAGTTTTCACTCATTTGAATTCCTTGTTTTGAGTTCCTGATGTCAGTTCTTCTGGTTAAGGTATTTGTTGGGTACAAGCCACCTCTTTACGAGGAAGAGTGGGACCAGATTAAGATTATTTAGGATAAAATTAAGATCAGCAATCTATACATCTGTAAGACAGCAAATTTACTGATCAGTCATTCCCCTTTGAGGCTGTACCTCCATTGGTAGCATTTTCGTCTCCTGAGTTCCGAGGTTCAAAGCCCGCCAGAGCACAAAATTTAAGCCTGATACTCCAGTACTTAATTCCCAAATTTCCAAGAGCATAATTCCCAAATTTCATTGTTGAGTCTTGTGAAAATTAGGTGGGAATAGGATCTGTCCCATTGTCAGGGAGAAATGTTCGGAAGCAAGTGTTACAAAGGGATGGTACAGTGGCTCTGTGGTTAGCACTGCTGCCTCACAACACCAGGGGTCCAGGTTTGATTCCAGCCTCGGGTGATGCTCAGCGTGAAGTTTGCACATTCTCCCCATGTCTGCATGGATTTCCTCTGGGTGCTCCAGTTTCCTTCTATGGTCTAAAGATGTGCAGGTTAGGTGGAATGGCCATGAGAAATGCAGTGTTACAGGGATAGGATAGGAGGAGGTCTGGGTGGGATGCTCTCCGGAGGATTAGTGTGGACTCTATGGGCTGAATACTGGAGGATTCTGTGATTCTATGAATGAAGTTCTTGGACAGTATTTAGCACTTACTGATGTGAATCCCAGCATGACAAAGTTGGGAATAAAAGGGCCAATAATCTGGAATTGAGACTATAATCAATCTTTACTCTGTTTTGCACTTATGCAGGATCAAGTACTCAAAAAGCATCGTTGAAATGCTGCAGTTGTTCGCTACAGCCGTGTTCCGAGTAGGGTTGAAGGTTGCTCCCAACGAAGCTGATTCTAGAGTTCCTTTAATGGCATGGAACGCTTGTGCCTTTACCATTCAATCCATAGGTATCCAGTTACGTTTCATCAGTTTCTGGGTTAACACTGTTTAATATTTCTGAAAGTTGTACTTTGTTTTGGCAAGCTAACACCTTTATTCAATATTGCAAGCAAATTATTTTTCCTATCAGATTAGTATGAAGGGTTATGGAATCGGTCCTGATGTGGAATTGAGAATCAGATCTAACTGTCAGAGCAGACTTGAGCTGAATGACCTCCTCCTGTTCCAGTATCTGGAGTTTACAGTTATAAGGTGTTGATGTGGCGGCATGCTGCCTCACAGCGCCAGGGACCTGGGTTCGATTCCAGCCTCTGGCAACTATCTGTGTGGAGTTTGCATATTCTCCCTGTGTCTGCGTGGGTTTCCTTCAGGTTTACTCCCACAATCCAAAGATGTGCAGGGAAGGTGAATTGGCCATGCTAAATTGCCCGTAGTGTTCAGCGATGTGTGGATAGGTGCATTACTCTTGGGTAAATGTAAAGTAATGGGTTCGGAGAATGGGTCTGGATGGGTTACTCTACGGAGGGTTGGTGTGGACTTGTTGGGCCAAAGGGCCTGTTTCCACACTATAGGGATTCTATGATTCTATAACCTGGTGTTGTGTGATTTTTAAGTTTGGATGGTCTGTGGCAGCTAGCACATAGAATCATAGAATCCCTACAATGAGCTGACTGCCACAGACTATCCAAACTTAAAAATCACACAACACTAAGTTATAGAATCATAGAATCCCTACAGTGTGGAAATAGGCCCTTTGGCCCAACAAGTCCACACCAACCCTCTGAAGAGTATCCCACCCAAACTTATTCCCCTACCCTATTACTCTACATTTATCCCTGACTAATGCACCTAACCTACACATCCCTGAGCACTGTGGGTAATTTAGCATGGCCAATTCACTAACCTGCACATCTTTGGACTGTGGGAGGAAACTGGAGCACCCAGAGGAAACCCACACAGACACAGAGAATTTGCAGACTCCACACAGACAGTCACTTGAGGTTGGAATTGAACCTGGGTCCCTGGCGCTGTGAAGCAGCAGTGCTAACCACTAAGCCACCATGCTGCCCTCCAATAGTCCAACAGGCTTAGAACATAGAATATTACAGTGCAGAACAGGCCCTTCAGCCCTTGATGTTGCGCCTACCCATGGAATCAATCTGAAGCCCTTCAATCCTGCCCTATTCCATTTTCATCCATACGTTTATCCATTTAAATACCCTTAATGTTGGCACGTCTACTACTGTTGCAGGCATGCGTTCCACGCCCCTACTACTCTGAGTAAAGAAACTACCTCTGACAGTTGTCCTATATCTATCACCCCTCAATTTAGAGCTATGTCCCCTCGTGCTAGCCATCACCATCGGAAGAAAAAAGGCTCTCACTGTCCACCCTATCTAACCCTCTGATTATATTATATGTCTTAATTAAGTCACCTCTCAACCTTCTTCTCTCTCACGAAAACAGCTTCATGCCCCTCCGCCTTTCCTTGGACCTTCCCTCCATACCAGGCAGCATCCTAGTAAATCTCTTCTGAACCCTTTACAAAGTTTCCACATCCTTCCTATAATGCGGTGACTAGAACTGCACGCAATACTCCAAGTGCAGCCTCACCAGAGTTTTGTACAACTGCAACATGACTTTGTGGCTGTGAAATTCAGTCCCTCTTCCAATAAAAGCTTACCCACTGTGTGCCTTCTTAACAACCCTATCAACCTGAGTGGCAACTTTCAGGGATCTCTGTACATGAACACCAAGATCTCTCTGCTCATCTATGCTACCATGGAATGGATGGAGTGGTGTGAATCTTAGTAAAAAAACACAGTAGAAGACTCAAGCCACTCCATCCACTCCACCCAAAAATTTCTGAAGACCATCAAAGACACCAAGATAGAGGAGGATGAAATCATGGTCTCCTTTGATACAACAGCCTTGTTCACATCCGTCAACAACAACCTGGCCAAGGAAGCACTTACTACACTATTAGAAGACCCAAAGACACATACACCAGACAACACCAACTTCACCAGCAGGGACAGTATCGTTAAGCTAGTGGACTTATGTCTTACCATCCACTTCACCTTCAACAACAAAACCTACAGACAAACCAACGGAACACCCATGGGATCTCCGATATCAGGGTTCTTTTAGCAGAGACAGTAATACAGAGACTCAAACAAACAGCTCTGTCAACCATCCAACCCAAACGAAACAAATTAGAGGAAACCTTCAAGATCATCAATAATACCTTTACTGGCATAAAATTCACTAAAGAGGAGGAAAGCAACAACAAACTGCCATTCCTAGATGTTACAGTAGAGCGAACAGCCAATCGGGAACTTCAAACCAGCATCTATAGGAAAATTAGATTAGATTAGATTACTTTACAGTGTGGAAACAGGCCCTTCGGCCCAACAAGTCCACACCGACCCGCCGAAGCGCACCCACCCAGACCCATTCCCCTACATTTACCCCTGCACCTAACACTACAGGCAATTTAGCATGGCCAATTCACCTAATCTGCACATTTTTGGAGTGTGGGAGGAAACTGGAGCACCCGGAGGAAACCCACGCAGACACGGGGAGAATGTGCAAACTCCACAGAGTCAGTCGCCTGAGGCGGGAACTGAACCCGGGTCTCTGGCGCTGTGAAAATAACAAACACAGACCAAGTATTGAACTACAGGAGCGATCATCCCAACATCCACAAACAAAGCTGCATCAGAACATCATTCAACGAGCCACCACACACTGCAGCACAGAGGAACAATGCAGAGCAGAGGAAAATCACCTATACAGTTTATTCAAAAGGAGTGGGTACCCAACAAATACAGTCCGCCGATTTCTCAGCAACAAACCCAAATAAGCAGACAAAACGTGTCCAGAAACCCTAGCCACACTCCCCTACATTAAAGACATTTCGGAAATGACTGCCAGACAACTCAGACTCCTTGGCATCATGGTAGCCCACAAACCCACCAACACACTAAAATAGCAGCTAATGAACTTTGAAGACCCTATACAGACAACAAACAAAACTAATATCATTTACAAAATACTTTGCAAGAACTGTAACAAACACTACATTGGACAAACAGGCAGAAAACTAGCCACTAGGATACATGAACATCAACTAGGCACAAAATGACATGATCCTCTCTCACTAGTATTCTTACATACAGATGAGGAAGGACACAACTTCGACTGGGACAACACATCCATCCGAGGACAAGCCAAACAGAGACATGCACGAGAATTTCTACCAGAATTCTATCAACAAACACATTGACTTGGATCCCATTTATCAACCCCTGAGAAAAAGGACAGGAAATGACATCACCAACTCAAGGAAACCCAAACATAGAAAGCAGGAAACACCAGCAGTGCTTCATCCGGAGCTCACTGAAGATGTTACCTAGTATAGTGACGAAAGGTCTGAAAATGAACCTTTCAGCTTAGTGAACAAACCTACATCCAGAACCTCAACCTGAGCTACAAATCTTCCCACAACTCGCTTTCTATTTTTATTTCAGATTTCTAGTGTCTGCTATATTTTATGATATATTTAACATATATTTTATTTTAGGAATGGAACTTAGGTTTTGTCCTGGCTACTGTATCACTGAGCACAAGTTCAGAGAGTGCACAGCACAGCCATGAGAATGTAAGAAATACAAGCAGGCAACCATACAACTCTTTGACCCCGATTCACCATTCTGTTTGATCATATCTGATCTTCTAACTCAATTTCATTTTCCTTCCAACTTTCCATATTACTGGATTCCTTGAGAAATCCAAACATCTGTTTGTCTTATCCTACCCTACCCTAAACTAAACAGTGTTAAAGCATCCACATTACTCTGGGCTAGCCAATTCCCAAAGCTACATAGCCTTCTGAGTGAAGAAATTTCTCTTCATCTCCGTCCTAAGTAGTGAGATTGTGCCATTGTTTTTGAGATTCCCCAGCCAGAATAAATAATTTGTGTCCACTTTGTCAAAATCCTTTCAGAATCCTATATATTTCAACCTATGAGATCATCTCTCATTCTTTTAAATTCCAGAATATAGCTATTCATAATTTGTCAATGCTCTTACTCCAAAAACCAATCTTGGCTGTCAATCCTTTGAATGAGCTATTCAGTTAGTCCCAGTGCTCTCTGGAGTTAATACTAGATGTTCCTCTGCCAGTACCAGAAGCAACAATACAGTTGAATTCCTGTGATGGCCTGGTAGATCCATGGACTGTAGATGTGTTTGAATCTCAACACTCAATCGCTCCTTTTTCTTGGAGCTTTCCTAGGAATCTGTACAGCATAAAGTAGTAATTTTGCCTCGCTCAGTAGTAAAATAAAAAGACACGGCGTTAGATTTTGGTATAAGCCAGATTTCAGCAAGCCCTTATACCTCTTTCGTTCTTGCTCCAAACTAGTCACCTACAATTTCTTCACATAAGATGTGTGAGATTCTATAATTGGATGGAAATTTTCAAACCCAGTTATGAAGTGACCTAAATAAACATTGTTAAAAGAAGCGAATGTTAAAATTTAGGAACAGGAGTAGGTCGTTCAGCATCCTCTGGTCAGTTAGATCACGGTTGCTCTGTGTCTTAACACCATCTCCCTGCTGTGGGTTCTGTAATTATTATTAAAACTTGATCTAAACTCACTTTTCTCCCAACCTTCACAGCGCTTGCTGAGAAGACTAGAATGGGGGACAATGTTCTGAATTTCTACCTTACTGTATTTGAATAAATACTCCTGAAATTTGCTCCAGAATAGTTTAGCTTTAACTTTAAAGTTCTGTTCACCTGCCTCCCTGCCACACACACACACACACACACACACACCCACAATAGGAAATCGTTTCTACCTGCATTAGCAAACTGTACTTCAAATAACTTTGGAATATGATTGACAAGCTTATTAATGTACAATGTTCTGTATATAAATTATAAAGAAAATAGTTACTCCTACTTTTAACACTACTTTCCCCCTCCTGCAGAGAATATTCTTAATGATGAGGACAAAGTTTTGTTCGGATCACTACCAGACAGACAGGTAGAATGGTTACTCTCTGCTTTAATTACTGAAATTTATTTCAAGATTAAGTTGAGTAAAGTTCTTGAGCATATTGACAATGGTATTAAACGTGGTTAACTTGGAGGTTTTCTTAGAACATTCCATCTAGTCTTAGGAAGTCTCTTAAAATTTAATCTATTTAAGTACTATTCCCTGCTTTTTCGAAATACTCATTCAAATATCTATCATTCAAGTATTTGCCTGCTTTCTACCTGATAAATTTTCCCATCATTTCCTTTCATTCTTTTGATCTTAAATATATAATTTTAGTGCTTCATTCACTTTTATTTCTTGAAACAATCCCTGTTTCTTCTGTCTGTATCTTTATCCTTTCATTCAGTCTCATTAGAGAGAAGAAGGTTGAGAGGTGACTTAATTGAGACATACAAGATAATCAGAGGATTACAAAGGGTGGACGATGAGCGCCTTTTTCTTCAGATGGTGATGGCTTGCATGAGGGGATAGCTTTAAATTGAGGGGTGATAGATATAGGACAGATCTCAGAGATAGTTCCTTTACTCGGAGAGAGATAGGGGGCGTGGGACGTATTGCCTGCAACAGTAGTAGACTCGCCAACTTTAAGGGCATTTAAATGGTCATTGGATAGGCATGTGGACGAGAATGGAATAGTGTCATTTAGATGGGCTTCAGATTGGTTTCACATGGCAGCGCAACATCAAGGGCTGAAGGGCCTGTACTGTGCTGGAATGTTCTGCGTTCTATTTTCTTCATCCTTGCTATGACCTGAGAAATTTAGTCATAGAGTCATACAGCGTTGAAACAGACTTTTCAGTCAAACCAATCCATGCCAAACAATGTTCCCAAAATAAACTAGTCCCACCTGCTGCATATCTTTGACTCATATCTTTACAAACCTTTCCTATTTATAAACTTATCCAATTGTCTTCTGAACATTGTAACTGTACCTGCATTCACCTCTTTCGGTGGTAGCTCATTCCATCCATGAATGTGTTGAAGTGAAACTGAAATATTGTATTGTTAAAGAATTAATTGTGATCTAATGACATCAAAAGTGACCAAAAAACATATTTGATATATTAGCAAGTATGGAGGATTGCTTAGCAAATAGGAAATGGAGAGTTAGGCATTAAATAGATCATTTTCAGGCTGGCAAGCTACAGCAAGTCACATGCTGCAGGGATTAGATAAGGCCTTATTTTCTATATTTACAATTTAAGTCCGTGACTCGGATTATGGAACTAAATGTATGCCTGCTAAACTCATTGATAGCACATGCGAGGTAGAAGAATAGCTTGTGAATAGGATATAGGAGACAGCAATGGGATGTAGATAGGCTAAATGAGTAGGCAAAAGAAATTGGCAGGTGGAGGATATGTAGAAAAATGTGAGCTTGTCCACTTTGACAGAGTAAAGAAGTACTGTGTTACTTAAATGGAGAGCAAATTAGAAATGGTGATTCGGGAAAGTACGCTAAACAGTAGATAGGCAATGATTCGTGTTTGAAGAATATTGCATTGTCTGTAACAGATCTACATTTTTCTAAGGCATAAACACCAATGGGAAAGGTAAATCAACATTGGCTAATAAATAAGTTAAAGATTGCATTTGAACTAAGGAAGTGGCTTCTGTTACAACACAGGCTAAATCCCCCAGCTATTTTAAACCTGCAGCACAGAAATGATTTAACCCGTGCTATAATCTGTTAGAATTTGAGAGGCAAAGAACTATCCCAAAAGTCACTACGTAAAGTAAAAATTAACAACTTTAATTTTTTAAAGTCTAACAGAGAAGAATTAACTAACAACTATTTACACCTCATTTGTCTAAACCTATATTTTACCTTTCTACAATACTGGTCCAATAAAACCCCGATTAAGATTAACAAAAGAATTCATATTTCGAAACCAGCCAGCTGTCGAATCTTCCCTTTGTATCTTCCTCTATAGATTTACTGTCCAAGTCGGTGTCGATATTTTTTCCTGTGCAAACTCCTTCTCCAGACAGGTACCTTTCAGAGAGTTCTTACTAGCAGCCTACATCTGTTGGTCTTTTGGCAGTTCTCCCCCCAACTGTTCAATTTTTCACAGTCTTATACGCCAGAGCCTCAGATGGTTTCATGTGTTTAAATATCATCAAAGTACCAAATTCAAATGATTGGAGTTTAGTATCTTAGGGTATAATTGAAACTGGCCGAATTTGAATTTTTTTTGTCTCATGGCAACCCAGGCACTGCGAGCTATTGGACCAAAAATTACATAGTAAATTTTTCAGCACTCTGTGTGCTTACTAAGTCCTTCAACTCTCTTAAAGGTATAGTACATCTCTACACCTTCATAACACTTCTAATGATACTAGAAAAAGTGGTAAGCATGTGCTTTAGAAGCAGCTTTGAACCCAGCAAAGGATGGCCAAGAAATTGATTAAAAACGGAGTGGAGATGAATGTAAGGTAGTGAGAAACATAAAGGTGTAGTGTGAAAGCTTCTTTTCGGTTTGTGGAAAGGAAAAGGATTAGTTTGGTCATATGTCAGCCTTCTACAGGTGTAAATGGGAATTTATACTGCAGAGAACTGTTGGAGAAACTAAACTGTTACTTTGGCAGACAAGTGGTGTTTCATGCACCAAGTGTATGTGTGTGGTGGGCATCTTCAGAGGTGACTGACTTCCTACCTACACCAGTAAAAGAGCTCACTGGATCAAGTTCCAATCAGCCACTTAAGAGGTAACTTTGTGACAGATCAAGACCCTCGGTCCTGGCCAACAGAAGCTGCCAGCCTCTGATTCTAGAGAATGTCAGGCTTAAGGAGCTTAGTAGTGAGAAGTCCTCCTCCAGAGGACTGTGGCGGCTCCATCGTGGAACCGGGTTCAAGATGGAAATAAGTTTCTTGAGACCAATGACATCGAGGGATACTGAGATTGTGTGGGCAAGTGGTATTGAAGTCGACGATCGGAGATAATCTCGAATGGTGAAACAGGCTTGATGAGCTGAATGGCCTGCTTTCTTTCCTACATTCCTTAAGTTTTTCCTTTTTCTTTGCTGAGGAAGGTCCGATAGAGTTTCTTTTGTAGTCATAATTCATTTTATTTTTCAAGGTTTTTAGCTAAGAGAACATAATACTGTGAATATAGTATAGTATAGTATCTTAGATTTTTCGTCTGGATAAGAACTGTGCAAAGGAACCTTGTTGAATCTGTGGGAACCCATGCTTCACTTGAAGTTGTGATTTTTCAGGACCACAGCCATATGCTTTGGCCTGCTCTCGGTTATTAAACTTTGTTTAAAAAAAAGATGGTCCAACATTGACCACTGTTTTGTTAACCATTTCAAAAAAGGATAAACTAATCATTTCTTTCTAATATAAAAATAGAAAGTGCTTGATCTACGCAGCAGGTCAGGAAGCATCTGTTGGGAAAGAAGCAGCAATAACATTTCATATTTTTGGCCTTTTACCACAGTTGTGTGGAAAAGGTTAGAGATGTGACTGGTTTTGAGCAAGGAATAGGTGGGACAAGGACAAAAGCAAGATCTGTGGGAGGCTGGGAAATGGAAATGATTGGATGAAAGAGTTATTCTTCCAAGGCCAGAGGGACTGATGGCGGGACATGAAAAGAAGCAAAAGATGTGCCCAAACCAAACGTGTTAGTCTCTGAAAACAGAAGTAAGGGAAAGTTCCAAGTAATTGTTGTTGCTGTGATTACCAGTGTGGGTCATAATCTTTTTTATGGAATATGTGGAGCATGCTTTGGTCCAGTACTACTTTGGCTAGGTACATTGCTGATTGTAGGAGAAAGTGAGGACTGGAGATCAGAGTCGAGTGTGTGGTGCTGGAAAAGCACAGCAGGTAAGGCACAGCACACCCTATAATGAAAGGCTCTTGTCCGAAACGTCAATTTTCCTGTTCCTCTAATGCTGCCTGACCTGCTGTGTCTTTCCAGCACCACACTCTCAACACTGCTGATTGTATCAGGCTTAATTCTATATTGGAAACTTCCTTCAACTTTCCTTTTAATTTCCATTCAGCTCTATTTCACATGACCCAACTTCCCTTCATTTCCTCCATCTCTTTGTCTCCATTTCTAAGGATAATCTGTCAACTACCATTTATTATCAGCCAACTGACTATCTCAGTTAATTTGATCACATTTCCTCAGAACCTACACCCTCTAAGGATTCCTTTTCAGTCTTCCTGTCACTCTGTCTCCCCTCCCCAAACTCTCTACTGCACAAAACCTCCCTGGGACCACAGGGAACCCCCGGCTCCTCAGACCTAGATTAGATTAGATTACTTACAGTGTGGAAACAGGCCCTTCGGCCCAACAAGTCCACACCGACCCGCCGAAGCGTAACCCACCCATACCCCTACATTTACCCCTTACCTAACACTACGGGCAATTTAGCATGGCCAATTCACCTGACCTGCACATCTTTGGACTGTGGGAGGAAACCGGAGCACCCGGAGGAAACCCACGCAGACACGGGGAGAACGTGCAAACTCCACACAGTCAGTCGCCTGAGGCGGGAATTGAACCCGGGTCTCTGGCGCTGCGAGGCAGCAGTGCTAACCACTGTACCACCGTGCCGCCCACAATTGCAGCAGTTCAGATGTACGGAGCACCTCCTCTTGCTCCTGACTGTCTCTGACCCCCAATCTTTCTCAGCTGTCCCAACCAGATATTGCTTGTGTCCTTCATATGACCACTCCCTGTTGCAATGAACTATCAATGGTTACTGTTAACCCTAACTTTTAGGTTTAGCAGCATTCACAACTGCAAGAATTCTTCTCTGACTAAAAACTGACTGACTGAACTGCTAGGTATTTCTTTTGTGGAAGAAACTAGAACATAGAACAGCGCAGTACAGTCCCTTCAGCCCTCAATGTTGCGCGACCTGTAGAACCAATCTGTAGCCCATCTAACCTACATTATTCCATTCTCGTCCATATACCTATCCAATGACCATTTAAATGCCCTTAAAGTTGGCAAGTCTACTGGTGTTGCAGGCAGTGCATTCCACGCCCCTATTACACTCTGAGTAAAGAAACTGCCTCTGACATTTGTCCTATATCTAACACCCCTCAATTTAAAACAATGTCCCCTCATGCTAGCCATCATCATCTGAGGAAAAAGGCTTGCATTGTCCAACCTATCTAACCGTCTGATTATCTTCTATGTCTCAATTAAGTCACCCCTCAACCTTCTCTCTAATGAAAACAGCCTCAAGTCCCTCAGCCTTTCCTCATAAGACCTTCCCTCCATACCAGGCAACATCCTGGTAAATCTCCTCTGAACCCTTTCCAAAGCTTCCACATCCTTCCTGTAATTCAGTGACCAGAACTGTACGCAATACTCCTAACTGCAGCAGCACCAGAGTTTTGTACAGCTGCAACATGACCTCATTGTTCTGAAACTCAATCCCTCTACTAATAAAAGCTAACACACTGCATGCCTTGTTAACAATCCTATCAACCTAGGTGGCAATTTTCAAGGATCTATGTACCTGGACACCGAGATCTCTCTGCTCATTTACACTACCAAGAATCTTGCCATTAGCCCAGTACTCTGCATTCCTGTTGCTCGTTCCAAAGTGAATCCCATCACACTTTTCTGCATTAAATTCCATTTGCCACCTCTCAGCCCAGCTCTCTGATCCTCTGTAACCTACAACATGCTTTGTCACTATCTATACACCGACCTTAGTGTCATCTGCAAATTCACTAATCCATCCTTCTCTGCCCTTATCCAGGTCATTTATTAAAAATGACAAACAGCAGTGGCCCCAAAACAGATCCTTGCAGTACACCAGTAGTAACCGAACTCCAGGATGAACATTTCCCATCAATCACCACCCTCTGCCTTCTTTCAGCTGGCCAATTTCTGATCCAAACTGCTAAGTCACCCTCCGTCCCATGCCTCCGTACTTTGTGCAATAGCCTACCAAGGGGAACCTGATCAAACGCCTTACTGAAATCCATATACACCACATCAACTGCATCAATGAGGAGAAACAGTTCACAAATAAGTGAGAAAACAGAAATGGGGAGAATGTTTTCTCTGATGGATGTTAGTCTGTGGAGTTCTCTTCCCTAGAAAGCAGTGGACTCTTATATTTGTTCAAGGTTTGGTCTCATCTTTGATAGATAAGGAATCCCAAGTTATGGACAGGACAGTGGAGTTAAGATCACAACAAGATCTTGCTGAGCAGGCTCAAAGGACTGAATGACCTACCCCTGCTTCTGTATTCCTATGATACCCTGATAGGTCAGTGAAAGCATGTAGCTGAATGCTTGTCAGCTCAAATCTCTATTCACGAACCTTTGATTTCCACTGAACTTTTCACTTGAAATCAATAGTTCCGACCTCCTTCCAGAAGCTCACTTGGCAAAAAACAAAAATTAAATAAATTTATATAAAATCAGTGTTCATTCACTTTCTTATATTAATTTCAAGTAATGATTTCACCCAGTCTGATATACTGTGAATCAGGTATCTCTCTCTGTCAATAAAATGTGGAGCTGGAAAGGCATAGCAGGTCAGTCAGCATTGGAAGAGCAGGAAAGTCAATGTTTTGGGTCAGAACCCTTCATCAGGACTGAGTCCTGACTCAAAGTGTCAACTTTCCTGTTCCTCTGTTACTGTCTGGCCAGTTGTGTCTTTACAGTTCCACATATCATCAACTCTGACTTCCAGCATCTGCAGTCCTTACTATTACTTCCAAGTCACTGAAAACCATCTCTCTCTCTCTCTTTGGCCTTTTCTTGAATGGAGATGGATAGGTAGCCCTATAGTACTTCAGTACAACTTTGACAACTGTGGATGCCTAAAAGATTGTGTGGTGCAAGTCTGCTCTTGAGCTTCCCTCAGCATTCAGACAACTTGCCATCAGGATCCAATATGAGTTGTATTTTGTTTCTTTTTTGTTTGACAAGTACTGTTTCTTACCTGCAGTTAACTAATTGCTGCATCTCCTCTTTTGTGTACCCTTTCATTTTAATTTCATTCTCGTCTGCCAAAACTGAAGCAAAATATTTTTCCTGTCCTTTCTGTTTTCTCAGCCTCCGTAGGAAGATTTTGCATTTCGTCTTTAACCTAAGTCTAGAAAAAAGTAGACTTATTGTTCCCTTAGTCTGTAACTTCAGAAAATGATATGGCTGACGGGAAGCAAATTCTGAACAGTGACTGGTTATTTCTAATTGCAGGGTCTTAGCCTGAAAGCAGTTCTGCAGTTTGCTGCTTCTCAGAGAATGGTGGCATCACCCAAAGTTATCCAGAAGCACTTGAGCCGGTTAATGTCAGGCAAGTATGGGCTAAGCATGTAAACTTTTAATGTGCATTGAACTGAATAGATGATGATGAGTTCAGTTGAGACAAATGATCAATGTTACATGTTGGGGAGGAATTTAATTTAAGCATTGGTTTGAATTTCTACAAGGCAGATGGAATAATGCTCATTGTGAATCCCGTATAAAACTAATTTTCAGCCAAGTTCCTGGGACGCTCACTGAGCTTAGAAAAGGGAAAGACTTACAATTTCATCACTTCTGGCCGCTTCACAGCCAATGAAGCATTTTTGAGATGTGGTCCCTGTTGTAATATAAGAAATATTGCAGCCAATTTAAACAAAGTAAGGTCTTACAAATCTCAGTTGGCTAACGCTCAATAATATGTTTCGGTGAAGTTGGTCGAAGGATAAATATTTTCTGATGAGAATGCTCCCACTGCTGTTTGAATAGTACTGTGGGATTTTCACTAGGCTAGTTCCTGTTATGTGGGTGTAGGCTCAAACTTTCTTAATAAGACTATGTCCTTTGGAGCTTAGAAAAATAAGAATTGAAAAACTCTGAAGGGGAGCGATAGGATAACTACTGAGGAGATGTTTACTGTTGATGGGCTATCCAGAACTAGGGGAGACAGTTTAAAAATAAAGGGTTTTCAAGATCAAGATAGTAACAAAAAGCATAGGACTTGGGAGCAGGGGTAGGGGTTATTTAGCTTTTTGAGCTTTTCCCACTATTCAAGAAGATCATGGCAGATCTGGTAAGGACCTTAGTTTCACTCTACTGTCTACACCTTAGGGAGTGCTCTTGTTTATAAGCTATGTCACCTAACTTTAGTCTCTCCCACAGAAGTAAATACTATTGCATACTTCTCTAGTGTCCTAAGATGCAAAGCAATTTATTCACTCAGAGGATTGTTAGTGTTTGGAATTCTCTTCCACAGACAGCTTGAAGTCTGGGTCATTCAATATATTCAAGGTTGAGCTGGGCATATTTTTGATTGTGGAGGCAGGCAAAACAGTAGAGTCATTCATCTTGCTGAATGGTGGATCAGGCAAAAGAGGCTAAATGGACTACAGCTGCTCCTATTTCTTGTATTCAGCCGAGTAAACCTCTTCTGCACTGTTTAGGGGATTTGACAGAGTAGATGTGAAAATGTTGTTTCCCCTTGTGAAAGAATCTCAGGCCAGAGGGCATAATCTCAAGAGTAAAGGGTTGCACATTTAAGACAGAGATGTGGACGATTATCTTCTTGGTGTTAGTGAATCTGTGGAATTCTTTATCCCAGAGGGCTATTGAAGCTGAGTCATTGAGTATATTTAGGGCTGAGTCAGGTTTTTAGTCAGTAAGGCAATCAAAGGTGATGAGAGTAAGGCAGGAATATGGAGTTAAACATTATCAGGTCAGCCATGCCAAAGCTGACTCAATAGGCTGATGGGCCTACTTAGGTTCCCACATCTTACAATCTTTAATTCATATTACTAGAAATAAATTAAACTAAAAGTGTGAAAGTTCTTTGTTTCGGTCAGATCTATTACATCCTTTTTTGTTAGAATATGCATTTGGTTAGAAACATCATGCTTTGCCTTTGTTGGAATCTTTAAGATAACGTAAAATATCAACACAGCATCAATCTAAATGCAACAGTGCCTACTAATTTCCATGATACCTTTGTTCACTTCAGACTAAGAAGAGAAATTAGCGAATGGGATTGAAATCTGACCATCCATATAAATTTTTGTCTGGATGCATGCACACAATACTCAAACATGTTATTTTCATGTTGTTTTCAGTTTTGCTGAACTTTGGTCATTTGACTTATCGTATTGAAAGTATCATGTAGTTAAGTTTAACTAGTTTGCAATCCTTCTGATAATTACCCATTCACTTTGGCCAAGAAATGTAATTTATAGCTTGTGATTCTGTGTTTTCGTTTCTAGTGTTTCTGCCTCATCTGGATGTTGAAGACACTTGGTCAATCTTGGATATTGACTTTTTCCATCTCTTGGTATGTTTATGATTCATGACATTTGAGAAGAATAGTTCATCCATTATTTCTTTCATTTTAATCTCAAAAATACACTTTTAAACTTCATGATTCTGAATCCTAACAGGAAACATTATCTTCATGTCATGGAGTCATGGAAATCCTTATCCCGAAGATATATTAAGCCTCAGGATCAATTTAAAGTTTCAAAATCAAAATAGTTTTTCATTAGGGGTGGATATTAGGGATATGGTTAAGGCACAGGTCAGCCATGATCTAACTGTACGGTAGAATAGATTTGTAGGGCTGATTAGCCGCCTCTGTGTTACATTTGGAGACCAGAGCATCAAGAGAGTTTCTTTAAATAGACTTCATCCCAGAGGAACTGAAGCTTCTATCCATGTCTGGAACTTGCTGAGTTAACAATTACTCTTTACTTGTGATTTCAACCATTAAAGATCAAATGGGTTGCCCAACTTGTGCTCTGAAAAGTAGCCAAACTAACTTCATGTTTAGAAGTATCAAGTGGGATGATAGCTTCTCATCACATTTCATAATAGCTGTGAGGACTTAGAATAAAGGGTAAACTAAAAGTAGTTGAACCAAAAGATTAAAATCCATAGAATCTACTCAGTGTTTGTTGTACGTGTATGATGAGGCTTTTGGATTACAAAGATCTTGATGGACCTTCATGGTGGATCAATATTTGTATTCTGTTTCAACTGTAATGCAGGTGTCAGCTCAGGGTGGATCTAGATTTCTTTTTAAATCTACTGTAATTATTTCCTTATCTGCTGCCGTCTCTTAGGATCAAGAATTATTTGCTCTGAGATTGCTGATGAGTCTGGTGTGCAATCTGCAAACCTTGAACTCTGAAATCTGGGGAGCAATTAGTCATTGATGGGCCAGGCAGATGAGGAGCTTTGAGGTTTGTGTGCCTTCTGCGACACCTGTGTGCTCCTGACAATTTCTCAATGTGTTCAGTGCATTCTTAATTAAGCCTTAGAGTAGTCCAGTGATAAAATGGTGCAATGTTTTCATTTCTTGAAGCAATACATTGGGAAATCAACTAGGAAATGACCTGTTTAGATTAGGCATTATGTAATGAGGCAAGATTAATTAATAATGTCAAAGTAAAAGATTCCCTTGGTAAATAGTGATCATAGTACAAATTAAATCCTCATTACGTTTGAAAATGATGTACTCCATACACCAATCACAAACCAATTATGTCCGTGTGCAGGGAGAACTGACTAAACTGGATTAAGTACATAGATTAAAAGGGATGTGGTAAATAAAGAGTGGAAAATATTTCAAGAAATGTTTTAAAATGTTCAACAAAAATTCATTGCATTAAAAAAAATGCTCAGCAAGGAAGATTCATTTGTGACTCAAAGAAATTAAAGGTAGTATTAAGTTAAAAGAAGAATAGTGAGAGGAAGCAATGGCCTAGTAATATTATTGCTAGACTATTCATCCAGAAACTCAGCCAATGTCTTGGAGACCTGAGTTCAAACCTTGCCACAGCAGATGGTGGAGCTTTAATTCAGTAAAGAATTTGGAATTACAAGTCTAATGATGTCTGTGAAACCATTGCCGATTGTCAGAAAAAAGCCACCTGCTTCACTTGTGTCACCTGCCATATAATCTGGTCTGGCCTACATGCAACTCCAGATCCACAGCAATGTGACTGACTCCTAACTGCCCTCTGGGTAATTAGGGATGTATAATAAATGCTGGTGTAGCCAGTGATACCAAAATCTCGTGAATGAATAAAAAAAGCAGGTCAGAAGATTGAGTATGTTATCAACCAAAATGATCATACAAAAAGTTGATTTAGATAAGAGGAAAGAACAAGTACACACACTAATAACATAAAAACTTCTACGTTTTTAAAAAAAATTGCTAAAATAAATAATAGTCTCTTAGAAGCAGTAACAGGAGAAATTTCGTAGGGAGTAGGAAAATGATGGAGGTATTCAACAAATATTTTGTGTCTTTCTTCACAGAAGAAAACACAAGATGCATGCCAGAAACAGATGAGGCCTTCAGGCCGAAAATAGGAATATTTAATATCAGCAGAGAAAAAATATTGGAGAAGCCTAACGGACTAAAATCCAACAAATCTCCAGAAACTGGCGGCTTCAGTTTGCAAAAAGGAGAGCTGAGAAATAGCAAACGTGCTGACTGAGTTTCTAAAATTGCTTAAATTTGGGAATGCTCTCATTAGTTTGGAAATTTGCAAATTAAACACTGCTTTTCATTAGACCATAAGATAGAGGAACATAATTGGACCATTTGGCTACTTGAATTTACTCTGCCATTCCATCATGGGTCATCTTTTCCTCAACCACATTCTCCTTCCTGTAATTTTTGTTGCCCTTACTAATCAATGACATATCTATCTCAGTCTAAAACCACTCAGTGACTTAGCTTGCGCATCCTTCTGTGACAGAGAGTTCCACAGATTCACCATCCTCTGGCTCATTCCTCCTCATCTTAGTCCTAAAAGTTCATCCCTTCACTCTGACGCAGCGCCTTGTGGTGCTCGTGTCTGCTTTTAGTAAACCGTACTTTTCTAAGTAAATTGTTAAGCATAGTGGAAAGACCTTCTTCACGTCCACTCCATCCAGGCCTCTCCGTATTCTGTAAGTTTCAATGAGATTCCACTCCTCAAATGGTAAGCCCTTCATCCCCAGCATCATTCTAGTAAAGCTCCTCTGGACCCCTCTAACACCAGCACATCTTTCCTTAGATACGGGGCCCAAAATTGCTCACCTGTTTTTTTTATTCTAGCCCTCTTAAAATGAATGTTAACATTGCATTTGCCTTCCTAATGCTAACTGAACTTACATGTTAACCTTAAGAGAATCCTGAGCTGGAATCCTAAGTCCCTTTGTGCATCAGATTTCCAAAGCCTTTCCCCATTTAGAAAATAGTGTACGCCTCTATTCTTCCTCCCAACGTGCATAACTTTGCACTTTCCCACATTGTATTCCATCTTCCACTTCTTTGCCTGCTCTCCGAGTCTGTCCAAGTCCTTCTGCAGCCACCCCATTTCCTCAACAATACCTGCCCCTTCACTTATCATTGCTTAATAAAAAGGAGCGAGAGAAAATTGGCGAGAATGGAGCAGTTCGCCTGAATCTGTAGTTGGGAAACTGCAAGAATCATTTACAAAGGAATGCTTAACAATTTACTTAGAAAAGCATGGTTTTACTAAAAGCAAATTCTTCTTGACAAATTTATTGGAGTTTCTTGAAGATGCTGGATAAGTCTTCTGGAATTTTGAGGATGTAACTAGTAGAGTGATAATGGGAGCCAGTACTTGGACTTTGAGAAGGCTGTCAATAAGGTCCTATATAAAAGATTAGCATGTAAACATGAAGTTCATGGGATTAGGAATAGTGTACTGTAACAGATACTGTAACATACTGTTGCCAGACTGGAAATAGAGTAAGAATAAATTAATCCTTTTCTGAGAGGCAGCAAGTGACTCGTGGGATATCGTGGGGATTAGTGCTTAGACCCCAGCTATTCACAATATACGTAAACCATTTAGATGAGGGAATTAAATGTAATGCCTGCAAATTTGCAGACGACACAAAACTGGGCGGGAAGGTGAATTGTGAGGTGGATGCAGAGATGCTTCATTGTGAGGTGGGCAAAAGCATGGCATGTGGATAAATGCCAGATTGTCTATTTTAGAAGCAAAGACAGGAAGACTATTGATTTTCTGAATGGTGATAGATTGGGAAAGGGGAGAGGTGCAACCACACCAAGGAGTCGTCATGCACCATTGCTGAAGGTAAGCATGCAGGTGCAGCAGGCGATGAAAAAGGCAAATGGTATGTTGGCCTTCATAGTAAGAGAGTGCAGACACGGGAACAAAGATGTCCTGCTATAATTGTGCATGGCTTTGGTGAGACCACAGCTGGAGTATTGTGTACAATTTTGACCTGCTGATCTGAGGAAGGATATTTGAGCTATACAGGGAGTGCAATGAGCAAGACTGATTCCTGGGATGGCAGGATAGACAACCAAAGAGAGACTGGATCAGTTAGGGGTGTATTCACCGGTCTTTGGAAGAATAAGAGGGTATCAAATTCGAACAGGACTGGACAGGGTATATGCAAGGATGTTCCTGATGACCAGGGTCATGGTCTAAACACTTGGGGTAGGCCATTTAGGACTGAGGTGAGACATTTCTTCACCTAGAAAGTAGTGAGCTCGTAAATTCGCTGCCACAGAAAGCCGTTGAGGCCAACACATTGAATATCTTTAAGAAGGATTTAGATGAAGTTCTGAGAGGCATGGCATTCATCCACAAACTCCATCAACAAACACATCGACCTGGACCCAATATACCAACCACTACAGCGGACAGCTGAAACTGACAACCGGAAGCAGCAGGGACAGACCACTATAAACACCAGAGGAAACATCAAAGAAGCGCTTCGCAGGAGGCTCCCAAGCACTGATGATGTCGCCTAGCCAGGGGACGAAACGTTTGCAACAAAAACTTCCAGCTCGGCGAACAGAACCACAACAATGAAGTTCTTAGGGCTAAAGCGATCAAAGTTTGAGGAGAAAGTGAGAACAGAGCACCATATTGAATGGCGGAGCAGGCTCAAAGGACCACATGGTCAATTGCTCCAATTTTCTGTTTTTCCATGTAACATGTAGAGTCAATGAAGAGAAACCAGTCGTTGCTGTGTACAAGATTAGGATTCGTGGGGTTTAGGGTGATGGCATTGATAAAGATTGGCTAATGGATAGGATTGCGCAGAGAATAGGTATAAACAGTGCATAGAGCAGTGGAAGGATCAGTGGTGGGACATCAGCTATTTACAATTTATATTAATGAATTAATTTATTTGGTAAAAAGATATATCATAAATTTGTGGAAGATACAAAGCTAAGTGAAATTCTTAACTGAGAGGTTGTAAAGTGATACGGTTAAGTGAGTGAGCAACAAACTGGTAGATGGAAGTGTAAAACTTGAAAATGTTGATTTTCTGATAGACTTCAGTCCTGTTATGACGTGGAGGTTGCACTCCTTTACTAATTAAACCAAAACGCCCAGAGAAATTTGCCTCATAACCTGCTAAAAGTGTATGACTGAAAGAAGATCCCTGATTTTCACTGTATAAATAAAAAGTAGCAATTTATTTATTTAACCCTAACAGTGAACACTAACAAAACTATTAACAAACTGAATACTCTTTCCCTTAACTAGCGAACCACAATTGTATTAATTTTGCTTTTCCAATAACAATTAATAATAATGCTAATTTGGAACTTAATCTCTCACACAAATGGTCTTCCCTTCTTTCGGTCTTCCCTTCTTCCTTCAGCCTTCCTTCCTCTTCTTTCCAAATCTGCTGTCTTCTCCTAGGTCATCGTCTCACTTTTTATTGAGTGTATTTTAGCTATCAAATGTCTTACCTTTTAAATAGATTGTGCCCTCTCAGAAGTTGCTTTTGAGAGCAAGATGTTTATTTCTTTAGATGGCATTTTGCAAAATCCCTGCATCTTTTATGCCCATGATGACATTTTAAATTCATATAATTTGATTGGCTTCCGGGTGTCAAAGCACTCAGCTTTATATTCAATTGGTCCTTAGTCTCCAAGTGTCTTTATAAATTAATTGGCCGAGTTTAAAATGTTGGCTGGATAAAAATGCTCCTTGAGCCTGCTCAATACAAAATGTAAATTCAAGCACCTGCTGCTGCTTACCCACAGACATTCATTGTTAAATCTCTAAACACCGAAAATAATGACAGTTTTTTTAAAGGGTCATCGCCATGTTCCCCCACCGCCATCCCACCAGTTTTACACACCAATTTTGTGACCGTACTCAAACAAGAAACACCGCAAGTTAGTGTGCAGGTGCAGAAAACGGTTAGGAAAGCAAATGGCATGTTGGCCTGTGTTGCAAGGGGATTGGAGTGAAGAAATAACTCCTGCAACAATTGTATAGGACTTTGAGAGTGCATTTGGAATACAGTGTAATGTTTGATTTCCAGTCTCCATATTTATGGAAGGATATATTTGGAAATATAAAGGATATTTCCATTTCCTTTTGGAGGCAGTGAAGGTTCACTAGATTATCCATGGGATGAGAGGGTTATCTGTGATGAGAGGCTGAGTAAATTATGTCGATATTCACATTCAAAGCCCCTTAGAGCCTTGTATGTTTCATATGTTAAACATGAAGTTATTTCCGCTAATCAGGGAATCTAAAACACAGGCACAGCCTGACCATAAGGGGTCATCATTGAGGACTGAGATAAAAATACATTCATTCAGAGGGTTTTTAATCTTTTGAAATTATCTATGTCAGAGGGTTGTGCATGCTGCACTGTTTAGAATATTTAAGACTGCGATGGACATATTTTCAGGACTGCATGGACAAGAAGGATAAGGGAAAAACGAGGTAACCTAGAAGGATAAGGGAAGCAATCAGAAAAGTGGAACTGAGTTCACCCATGATAGTATTGAGTGGCAGGCCAGACCTCACTGACTGCATGTTCTATTCTTTCTCTTATTTCTTACGTTCATAAATAAACCTTCTCCATTTTGATTTGTTACAAGCCAGAGACTCCAATAACTCAGCGAGGATATTTGATAATTTGAGGAAGTCTTGAGGGCTCCCCTTAAAACATTTCCATTGTTCTGGTCTCTTGCTGTGACCAGTTGCTTCAGGAGGCTGAAGTCAGGCATACAAATGGCGTCCCACACAGCAGAACACTTGATGCCAGGCAGTTTGGCTTTGGAGAGAACACTGTTGTTGGACTGCCTTTCTTGTCACTTCATTTGGAGAATATCATGAAGGCACACTTCAAAGCACTGGAGAATGGTAATGCCATTTATTAAATTATTTCCTGGCCTCCAGTATTTGCTGCTGATACCTACTTGTCCTTGAGAATTGAGGGGCTTACTTGGCCATTTCAGAGTCCAGTAAGAGTCAGACATATTTGTGCGTGTTTATATGTAAGATAGCCTTCCCTAAAAGGCATTTGTGCAAAATAGGTTTATTGGCAACCAATGATAGTTTCATGATCAGCTTCTAATTCTAGATTTTAAACTAAATTTGAATTCCACCAACGACTGTGAGGTGTGTTTTGAACCAGTGCCACCTCAGTCTCTACGTTACCAGTCCATTGGCATTATCACTGCTAATGCCTCCCCGCATAGTTGTAGGTTGTCCACGTTTGTGAAGTGCACAAATGCACAGGGATAACTGTTGTCCAGTAAACCAGAACCTTAATCTCTGGTTTGAGATCCGAGCCCTCAAACCGTTTTCTCAGTCAGTTGCGCATATTGCAGGTGGTGATGATTTAGTCATGTCTTTCTGCCTTCATGGACAAGTGACATCCAGAGATATGGAAAATGGTTGACATTTTCAAGTGATATGTCACTTGATGCAAACAGGTGTTGGAGACAGAGGCAGGGAGAGCAAGTTGCACCATGTGTGCTACTTGGAAAAAGACTTTAGTTTCCTGGGCATTACTTTAAAGGCCCATTTTCTCATTCTTCAGAGTTGAGTGTGACCAGGATCTCCGTTTCTGAGTGAGTGCATGCACAAGGATTATCTGAATACTGATGATTTGGAGATGCCAGTGTTAGACTGGGGTATGCACACTTAAAAATCACAGAGCACCAGATGTTTCAGCATTCTACACCAACGTCCCCAACAACGACGGCATTGCAGCAACAGCTTCAGTATTCAACACCAACAGCTGCCAATCTCCAAGCACCCACAACTCATCCGCTTTATCCTCGATCACAACATCTTCAGCTTTGACAATCAGTCCTTCATCCAGACACGCGGAACAGCCATGGGGACCAACTTTGCACGGCAACATACATAGGTTCAAACAAGACTTCTTCACTATGCAGGACCTCCAACCAACACGACATTGACAACATTTTCTTCGTCTGTACCCATGGCAAAGAGTCACTGAAGCAACTACACAGTGATATCAAAAGTTTCATCCCACCATCAAACTCCCCATGGACTACTATCTATTTCATTCTTGGACACATGCATCTCTATCAAGGATGGGCACCTCAGCACCTCACTCTACCGCACACCCACGGATAAACTCATGATGCTACACTTCTCCAGCTTACACCCGAAACACACAAAAACAGCCATACGCAGGATCTGCTCAGATTAGGAGGAATGTGATGGGCACGTGGAAGTACTCAAGGATGCCCTCATAAGAATGGGGTACGATGCTCAACTCATCAACCGCCAGTTCCAATGTGCCACAGCGAGAAACTGTAATGATCTCCTCAGGAGACAGACACGAGCTGCAACTGACAGGGTAACCTTTTATTGTCCAGTACTTCCCAGGAGCCAAACAACTAAGCTATGATCTTTGCAGCCTGCAACGCATTATCAATGAGGATGAGCACCTCACCATGACCTTCCCCACACCTCCACTGCTCACCTTTAAACAACCACCAAACCTCAAACAGGTCATTGTTTATAGCAAACTGGCCAGCTTTCAGGACACCATACAACCTTGTCACGGTGGACGCTGCAAGCTGTGTCAGAGTGTCTTCACGGATACCACCATTATGCGTGGAGGACACCTCCCACATTGTACTCATGCAACTCAGCCAACTTTGTCTACCTCAGACACCGCAGGCAAGGATGCCCTGAGGCATGGTACATTGGTGAGACCAAACAGGCTATGGCAACAGATGAGTGGACACTGCACAATAATCAACAAACAGGAGTATTTCCTCCCAGTCGGAGAGCACTTCAGCGGTCCAGACCTTGGACCTTCGGGTGACCGTCTTCCAAGGCGGACTTCAGGACAGGCAACAACAAAATGTGACCGAGCAGAGGCTGATAGCCAAGTTTGGTAGCCATGACGGGGGCCAAGGGTTCATGTCACACTACAGTCTCTCTCACTCTCACTCACTCTCTCACTCACTCTCTCACTCACTCTCTCTCTCTCTCTCTCTCTCTCTCCCTCTCTCTCTCTCCCTCTCTCCCTCTCTCCCTCTCTCCCACTCTCCCTCTCTCCCACTCTCCCACTCTCCCACTCTCCCTCTCTCCCACTCTCCCTCTCTCCCTCTCTCCCTCTCTCCCACTCTCCCACTCTCCCACTCTCCCACTCTCCCTCTCTCCCTCTCTCCCTCTCTCCCTCTCTCCCTCTCTCCCTCTCTCCCTCTCTCCCTCTCTCCCTCTCTCCCTCTCTCCCTCTCTCCCACTCTCCCACTCTCCCACTCTCCCACTCTCCCACTCTCCCACTCTCCCACTCTCCCACTCTCCCACTCTCCCACTCTCCCACTCTCCCACTCTCCCACTCTCCCACTCTCCCACTCTCCCTCACTCCCTCACTCCCTCACTCCCTCACTCCCTCACTCCCTCACTCCCTCACTCTCTCTCTCTCACACTCTCTCTCTCTCTCACACTCTCTCTCTCTCTCTCACACTCTCTCTCTCTCTCTCACACTCTCTCTCTCTCTCTCTCTCACACACTCTCTCTCTCACACACTCTCTCTCTCTCTCTCTCTCTCTCTCTCTCTCTCTCTCTCTCTCATAGACCCATACATTCCCGCAGACCCCCTCTCATATGCTCGCACATACACTCACATGCTCTCTCACTCTCTTACAGACACTCATGACCAGCCCCCCCAATCTCCCCCCCCCCCCCCCAACACACATGCACACTTAAAAATATAAGTTTGTGGGGTGAATTTGCGCTTGCAGAATGACATTTTACTTTACTCAAAAACTGTATGAATACATGTAAGAGTCTGTAAATCAATTTTTTAGATTAGAATCAGTCTGACCGTTGTGGCACAGACAGTCTCACATAGGGCACCTCACACTTTAAATACATTATCTGGGCCGACATGACACCAATTGTTAAAGTTCACTTGCGAATGTAACTTTTAAAAAAGGTTTTGCGATTTACATATGAAAGAACTGAAACCAATATGATCATTCTAAAAGATGAGAGACTTAACAAACAATCTGGGCCTTTTTCAATATATAATTTCAGTTACATCACACTGTAAACTTTTGCTATAAATTCTGTGACTTACAATCTTATACTCCACAACTACCTGACGAAGGAGCAGCCCTCCGAAAGCTAGTGCTTCCAAGAAAACCTGTTGGACTATAACCTGGTGTTCTGTGATTTTTAACTATCTGCATACTGAAGCTCAATGTTAGAATGATTTTGGTTTAGAGTTGAAGACAGTTTGCTGTCTTTGCTGTAAAAAGTATCTCCACAGCTAGCAGTAATTTATATCAGCAATGATTTATGAGAAAGACCTGAATCTTTTCATCTCTTGTACTGAAGAGGAAAACTGTGTGGATAATTGAAGCATCATAAAGCATGGACAGGATAAATAGGCAAAGTCTTTTCCTTGGGGTCGGGGAATCCAGAACTAGAGGCCATAGGTTTAGGATGAGAGGGGAAAGATATAAAAGAGACCTAAGGGGCAACTTTTCACTCAGTGGGTGGTGCGTCTATGAAATGAGCTGCCAGAGGAAGTGGTGGAAGCTGGTACAGTTACAACATTTAAAAGGCATCTGGATGGATATATGAATAGGAAGGGTTTGAGGGGATATGGGCTGGGTGCTGGCAGGTGGGACTAGATTGGGTTGGGATATCTGGTCGGCATGGACAAGTTGGACCGAAGGGTCTGTTTCCATGCTGTGCATCTCTATGACTCTAAGTAACTACTGAATTAATTTTCCCCAGTCTGTAGAGTTGCCCTTTTCAGCGAGACAATCTTTGACCTCAATCACTCAGTAATAGAGGCAGTATTAATAATAATAATAGTAACAAACCCAACAAAGATGGTCGAGTAATTTGCACTGAATATGCGAATGGGTATGATGAACAGTATCTGTGAGCCAACAATTCCCTTCATAGAACATAGAACAATACAGCACAGAACAGGCCATTCGGCCCACGATTTTGTGCCGAACATTTGTCCTAGCTTAAGCACCCATCCATGTACCTATCCAATTGCCGCTTAAAGGTCGCCAATGATTCTGACTCTGCCACTCCCACAGGCAGCGCATTCCATGCCCCCACCACTCTCTGGGTAAAGAACCTACCCCTGATATCCCCCCCTATACCTTCCACCCTTCACCTTAAATTTATGTCCCCTTGTAACACACTGTTGTGCCCGGGGAAAAAGTTTCTGACTGTCTCCTCTATCTATTCCTCTGATCATCTTATAAACCTCTATCAAGTCACCCCTCATCCTTCGCCGTTCCAATGAGAAAAGGCCTAGCACTCTCAACCTATCCTCGTACGACCTATTCTCCATTCCAGGCAACATCCTGGTAAATCTTCTCTGCACCCTCTCCAAAGCTTCCACATCTTTCCTAAAGTGAGGTGACCAGAACTGCACACAGTACTTCCTTTCCCAAAAACCTGGCCACAGAGACCAGCAGATTCCCTTGAAGTTAAAAGTGGCTGAATCCCATTTTTAGATTTCTTTTACTTCCCTTTCATCCATGACACTAAATATCTGCTTGGTTTGTATGATCAGTGATGAGTTTCTATTTCACAGGTTAATTTGCAACTTTGTCTTTGACTTTGCTACACCTGGTTATGATTTCAGGTCAGCCTCGTTCTAGCATTTCCTTCATTGTACTGGGAGGAGACTGTGGAGCTACAACCCTCGGACATCAGCTGTGCATTTAACAACCTCTACCTCTTCCATCTGGTTACCATGGCGCACATTGTGCAGATACTACTTACCTCTACAACAGGTGAGCACTTTACCGCAGACAGCAAGTCAACGTAATTTACATTTTTGTTTTCACAAAACCAATGAGTTATAATCAAATAAATAAATATCTCTACATATAGCCACTGTACCAGTACAAAATAATGTAGGACTGCAGCAACATAGCAGCTGATACCTGCATGGTGAACCAAATGGCCACCTCTTGTACTGCATGATTCTATGAATGAGTTCCTCTGACTTGCAGGAAAGAGTAAGTTAAATGCATAGTCTGGGAAAAGTTCTAATCCCATTTCTCTGTGTTACTTTCCACAGTTTTCTCTCAGTTGGGTGCTTAAGATAAGAGTTGAAGGTTAGCAATATTGACATTTTCCAGGTCAGTTTTGACTGCAGTAGCGGCCATTAGCATTTGTAATTTGAAGCACTGCAGTTCTTCTAAGTGCCATGAATCTGATTTCCTATGAAAAGAATAACTTTGATAAAGGTATAATTGGATTCAAGGGACAAGAATAGAGTTTATAGTTTTTAGATTAACAGTCAGCGTTGAGTCTGGGGGCAGAGTTAGAATTTTGTTTGCCCGTCTGCTTTGTCACATTTTTATAAATGATTCCATAGTGTTTCAAGAGGAGGGTCTTACCCCAGTGTTGAGGTCAACATTCCTCTCTTGCTGAAATTGAGATATACCTCATAATAAGACACTAAGGATAAGTCTACACGCTAGACAAAAGAAATTAACTGGTGTTATTGTGGAGCGTGTAGCATTTTGAAATCCTCTGAAGAAAGCTCTGTGGTCTTACTTAAACTGACATACTTGGTTGCAACCCAAAATGTATTACTATTTGTATGTATACAGTTGTAACAAATTGGCAAGTGTTAGTACAAACCTATTTAGGATGTTCCCTGGTGTAACTGTGATACTAAAATAGCACACTATAAACATTAACCGATTTTCTAATTATAGTGCCTCTTACTTGATGTAGGTTTTACATTTATAACTTGCATGTAAAAGTGCAGTTGATTGTTTACTTAGCCACGAAACACCGTGCTAGTAAGATGTTTAACAGTGAGTACACAATAAAGCAACAGCTTTCATTTCTGTAGTACCTTTTAATTTTTAAGCTGTCTCGAGGCCCGTCATGGAACTGGAATCCAATGAAAGTTGATACCCAGTCAAAGAAGGAGAATCAGAACAGGTGATCAAAAGTTTAAAGCAACATCTTTAGGGGACAGAGAGAGATTGAGAGGTGGAGAGATTGAAGGCGAGAATTTCAGAGCTTGGGGTTGAGGCAGTTGAAATCATGACTACAGTTCAAAGCATGTTTCTTTGGTGAGGACAGAGTTGGAGAAATGCAACATTGAGATCCTGAGCAAATCTTCTTCTTCATCAGAATCACTCGCTAATGAGCATGATTATCCACCAAGGAAATTCCTGGACAAATATGGATTCATAATAGAATGAGAATAACCTAACAGAGAAATTGAAAGTAGATTGCTTCTTTTCCTTCTTGCATACTTGTGAAGTACGGGTTCAAATCCCACCACGGAACCTGTTGATTAGTTCATAAAATTTGGTTAATTAATTAAAATTAAATTTGGAATGGAAAGTTAGTTTCATAGCAGTATTACTAAGACTGTAATCAATTGTTGGGAAAGCCCATCGCTAATGTCCTTTCGGGAAGAAAATTTGCAGAGTCCAGACCCACAGCAATGTGGTTCATTCTGAACTGCCCTTTGAACTGGCTAAGCAAGTCACTACTTTGTACTAAGCCACTACTTTGTACTAAACCACTGCACCAAGGTCAAAAAGTCACAAGATCAGAAGTCCCACTTTCTCGTCCAACAGGTTTATTTGAAATCATAAGCATTTGGAGAATTGCTCCTTCGTCGGATAAAGTGAAGAAAAGCGTACAGGCAGAGCGAGCTCAATAGAGAGATCAAAAGATCATACAAATGGCGTGTGTGAAGTGTCAACACGCTGAATAATTAATCTCTGCAGGTGATCAAAAGTGTCAGGCGGTGTGAGTAAAGTGTCAAAAGCTGAATAGCAAGTGAAGGGTTGACATATAATTGAGGCAGAGAATTATTTACAAAGAATTTAAAATAAGATAGTGCTGGAGACAAACCAAATGGCTGAAGTAACATGATAGATGTGAGAGTGACATGTCAAGGATCTGACCAAAGTAACAGGTAATCCAAAACTGTACAAACTAATTAAGATGTTACCTTGATTACTAATATAACTTGAGTAGTCTTAAACCAGTTTGAATTGGTGTATAGGTCTAAAAACACAAGAGAATTGCATGTGCCGAAAAGAAAGTGTTTGACGTTAATTAATTTTAAGTAGAGATATGGAATTTCATTTTTGTTTTGTTGATTCATGCAGCATCAAGCAACCGTGTTTTCTCTCTTTGTACCCCTGCCACATTGCTGCTGAGGCTGCATTCTTTGGTTGTAGGATTGTTTTGGTCTAGCTGACTAAATTGACTTTTAAGTAACCACTAAACTTGTATGCAAGCTTTCCTTTGTTTTGCTTTTCTTTGTTTTTATTTGGTTAATGGTATAGTTGGTGTAACATGTGTTTCTTCAACATGAATTGACTATTACACAATGGAAGAATTTGGACCACTATTTGTTGAACGTAACCTTTCCCCACCTGTATTGGCTATAATGTGATTCCGGTCGCATTGGTTTAAATGGTGCTGCTAATAACCGATTTTCTTATAACGTGGGATCGCACAGGAACTATCACATTATATCGAAACAAACTGTACAGTTCAAGATGCCATTGTTTTGTGCAATACTTGTGTTATTCCTGAGCAGATTGTCCTATGGAGCAGGATGGAGAGGAGAGTGAGGAGTCTCAGTCAGCAGCAGAGCTGTATGAAGTGCTTCGAGAATACACAAGCAGGTATGAGACAGAAACTAAAGTTTCTTGCAGTGATATAACTACTTAGTTCCTGACAAATCTTCAAGAGACATTATTTCCAAGCTGGGCTCAGTTCGCAGTCTACTTGGTTACTAAATCTAATATATTGCTTTTGTGTTTTATTTTAAAAATGTATGATACTAAGCCACATGATGTATACAGTCAAACGATCAAAAGCTGGGTCAAAGAGAGAAGTCTTAAGAAGTG
The DNA here is from genome assembly GCF_037043375.1 of Chiloscyllium plagiosum. Taxonomy (NCBI): domain Eukaryota; kingdom Metazoa; phylum Chordata; class Chondrichthyes; order Orectolobiformes; family Hemiscylliidae; genus Chiloscyllium; species Chiloscyllium plagiosum. The sequence continues at coordinate 105,372,852 of NW_028270146.1, read as the reverse complement.
TCCTAAAGGAAGAAAGAGAGGTAGAGAGGCAGCGAGGTGTAAGGGGAACATTCTACTTGTGATCTCAACAGATGAAGTCATGGTCACCAGTAATACAGAGATTAGATTGGGGTTTCATGAGGTCTGAAGAAGAGGTACACAGAGATCTCAGAGGGCTGAGATACTCTGACATGATTCCAGAGATAGAGTTTTCCTAAACAAGGATGAGAATTTTAAAATCAACAAGCAACTTAATCAGGAGTTTGGGCGTGAAGGAGAAAGGAACTTGCTGCAAGTTACAACATTGGAAGCAGAGATTTGGATGATCTGTGGAGGGTAGAATTTGGGAAACCAGGCAGGAGTGCATTAGAATAGTTGAATCTGGAGCTAACAAAGACATGAATGAGCCAATGATCTGAGATGGTGGAGTTGAAGAATGCTATTGAGGTCCAAATAGATAGTTTTAGTGATGACACAGACATGAATTTGACAGCTCTTCTCACTGAAGTACCAGAGACTTTTGCCAGAGAGAGAGATGGAATCTGTAGCTAGTGAATAGAGTTTGGAATGAAGATGAAACAGTGTCCTTGGTCTGGCCACTCTTGGAGGAATTTGATACTGGATGTTGGATAAGCTGATAGCATTTCTCAGGAATGGAGGAGTTGTAAAATGTTTGTAAGGTGGAGCTAGGTTTCATCAATGATGATGTGTCCTCGGGGCAGCATGCAGGTGAATCTGGAAGTTGGAGGGAGCTAAAGATACATCCTTGTAATATCCTAATGGTGCATGAGCAGAATGAAAACTCATTGCAAGTAATTCCCTGGCTCTGATTGAATGGATGAACCAGAAGAGAACAAGACTCAACAGCTGGACAGTGGTGGAGCGATATTGATGTGGTCAGCAATATCAAAAGCTACATCAGAAAAGCTGAAGAATGAAGGTGTGTTTTGTCAGAATCTCACAATGTCATTTCTAACTTTGATCAGAGCTGTTTCACTATTGTGGCAGAGGCAGAAACCTGATTAGAGGAATGTTTACGTAGATTTCCAGGAAAGATGGACATGGGTTTTGGAAACAGCAACTTGTTTAAAGACTTTGGAGAGGAACGAAAGATTGGAGATGAGGCTGTAGTTGGCAAACACCAGTGGGGTTAAAGCCTGATTTTCTGAGGGGTAGTGACTAAAAAACATTTCAAGTAGAAAGGAATAATGCCCAAGGCTATGCAGAATGAAACTATCTGGATGCTTCTTTTGAATAACTAGCACAGGTTTCCAAACCAAATCCCCTCCTGTGCTGTAAGATTCAATGATCTTGCTCCGTTCTGTCATATTGCCACATTTCCTGATCCTGATGTCCTTGTTGGCACACATGTAGTTCCCAACTTTCATCGTTTCATCAGCTGAGATGATGAATGGATGTTGGTTGTATCTCAGTGTGGAAGATTTGGAAAGTTTAGGATAAGCACGCTTGGTTTTTTTTTGGAAGTCTTCCTATGTTGCCAAAAGCTTGGGAACAGCTTGGCCTCCTGAGCTTTCGACCAGCACATGTTGGAGTAGAAACTTGCAGTGCAAAAATCGAGGTGTAAGATGGTTGCGTACATCTGAAAGGTAAAAAGATTTTTCATATCAAACAAGGCTCCAACTCACTTTTAATTAATTTGTGAGAATGTAGAGTTCTGTTCTTTATGCAGGTTTTCTGTGATGTTAACCTGAGGTTCTTGGCTGTTCAGAGGACAGTGTTACAGTTTGCTCACATCACTGCTCCCTTGGGGGATTGAATTGGTGTTGCCACTGCTACATATCAAATTTTAAAGTCACCATTCCTCTACTGCACCATAGTGCTGCTCTCTTAAAGATAAAGATGACTATTTGGGGGGAGGTTGAGGAGGAGAGTCGGCCCAAGAATTGAACCTACACTGTTGGAATCACTCTGCATCACGAACCAGTCATCCAGCTAACTGACCTCTCATTTCAAATATATAGCACCCTTTTTATTAACCAGCACCAATGGGACCAGGAGTGTGTCAGTTGATCAATTATTGCGGACAATCAAGAAGTACGCATAACCGCAGTAAACTCTGACCAAGCAAAACTTCAAGACATCAAGATCTCTCAAAACACACCTCCTGATATCTATGTAAAAGCTCACAGTAAGGATTAGAGCTTTTATGCAGGGTGTATACACATCACTATTACACTTTATTTACAGCATAAATACTCTGACATCAGAGTACATATAATTTTTGACTGTATATCAAGAGTGCCAGTTAAAACAAAGTTTGCTGTACTTGCAATAATTATTCTATTTTGTATTAATTTTATTTGAGAATAAAGTTTTCAGCATTCCTACAATCAATCATTCCCATTTAATATGGTTTCCATTCTGAATGGCAATTTCTAGTGTGCAAGTTCTACAAAGTGGGCGGCATGGTGGCACAGTGGTTAGCACTGCTGCCTCACAGCGCCAGAGACCCGGGTTCAATTCCCGCCTCAGGCGACTGACTGTGTGGAGTTTGCACGTTCTCCCCGTGTCTGCATGGGTTTCCTCCGGGTGCTCCGGTTTCCTCCCACCATCCAAAGATGTGCAGGGTCAGGTGAATTGGCCATACTAAATTGCCCGTAGTGTTAGGTAAGGGGTAAATGTAGGGGTATGGGTGGGTTTCGCTTCGGCGGGTCGGTGTGGACTTGTTGGGCCGAAGGGCCTGTTTCCACACTGTAATCTAATCTAAATCTAAAGTGGGCGTTTTGTCATTTGCCATGTTAAAATGAGTTGCAATTGTCAACAGATCTTTAGAATATAAGCCCCATGGCTGCTACCTGTGGAACTGTGTGAAATGTGGCATTTTTCCATTCCTTCGCTGTTCTGCCTTGTTCTTCAACTACCTGCTTGGAGTGCCACCTCCTGAGGAGCTGTCAAAAGGTAAGTGAAAAGGAACTTGCAGTTTTAATTTGGGAATATGTGGTTTTTGGTGAATGTAATTTTGTTTTCAAAGATAGCAATGAAAAACCAGGAAAGCAAGGAAATCATAGAGCGATGTAAACATCTTAAAATAGTTCTGAAGGGGAATTTCTAAAAATATATTTTTATTGAAAAATAGATTTTTTAATATTACAACAAATGCAAAATAATACCAAGAAAGAACACCAAAAAATTTTTTTAAAATCCAAACCACCCTCATGTACAAATGTATAAATATATAAGAATAACCCAACTAACTACTTAACTAAATAAATAATAACTAACAACAAACTGATAAATAATAATACAGCTCAGCAAAACAAAACACTAACTCTCGAATATCGAGAGCATCAATTTTCACATGCGTTCGGAGTTCCCCCTCCCTGGATGTTGGACTCGTAAAAGCACAATCATTACGGTTATATAAAAGTCCTTATTAGTGTGGCAGACATATCTGTGTCCAGGTATTCCAAAAAAGGCCACCATGTCTTTTAGAAGTTCTTGGTTTTGTGATGCACCATACTTGTAAGAAATTCCAAGTGGATATGAAGGGGGATTTTAATGAACTGAGTGTAGACTGGGACAGTGGTAGTTTAAGGGACAGGAAGGAGCAAGTGTTCTTAGATTGTTTCCAAACAGTGTGTCTTCAATGCCCCAAGAATGGAGACGCAGCTAGACTTGCTCTTCGGGGCAAGCATCAGTAGAGAACAGTTAGGGGACAGTGATCATGGTATCATAAAAGTTTGAGATTTGGTCGTAAAGAGAAATGAACAATCTAGATTAAGAATAACCATCTGGTAAAGCCTCCGGAGAGGTTACTTGATTTCAAGTGTGGCCCTTCATCCAAGTATGTTCTTCTTCAATGCCGAGTAACTGTTTGCCTTTCCAGAATTTTATTGTTTTGATTTAACATAATTACTGGGTTTCAGCAGAATTCTAATCGAACAACTTTGACTTTTAGTTGCCACCTCAAGCTGGAATCATAACTTGTAGCTCCAACCAAGACATCTAATTTCTATGTAAGAATCGGAAAAGAAAGGAATTAGGAACAGAAATACTTGTACTTCTGTAATGCAGTAGAAAATGATTGTGCATCTGTAGTGCTGTAGAGCTAGTGATAAAATAGTGAAATTCGGAAATTGTTGCAAATAGAATTCAGTGTCAGTAAATAAATGGGTGGACTTTTCCCGGAGGATAATGATGATATTTTGGGGTAGGTATTTAGGTTCACAAGACATTAAAAGTAGAAATGAAAATTAAACCCATGCAAATGTTTAATGCTTTGCTGGATTTAATGGAAAGTCTACGTATAGCTTTTCTGGCCACGGTTAGAGTACTGAATGTAGCTTCAGGCTCCTCAGTGCTAGAAGGATGTTGAGACCTTAGTGAGGGTACAGTACACATTCACTAGGTGCTGTCTGATACAGGCAAATGCAAATAAAGTCTTGAAAATCTGGGCAATTATGGGGTGATTTAACAGGGTTGTACTTTTCCCATTGTCAAGTGTTCAGGATCAAGGGAACATTTGACAATTAAATTTAAGATCTGTTGAACAGGAAGCAGGAGAACCTGTTTTGTTGGGGAGTTACGAGTCTGTGGATTGCATCAGTTGAGTTGATAATTGAGGTGACAGCCCTCTGAGCATTTAATGATAGGGGAATAAAAGGCCTAGGGAACAATCGTTGTGGTTAGAATGTTTTAAGACTGGCATATTTTGTTGTTGGAATGTCTAGAAAATAGGCTGGCGGTTAGGATGAAGCCACAGGCGTGGTCAGTAGGAAAGATTGTAATGAATGGCATGTGGAGCAATCTAATCTTGAAGTGACCAGAAAAACAGCAGCTTTGGCTCTGAACAAATAGACACTAATGAGATACACAGTCAAGAGGGACAAGTGCTGAGGGTGTAGAAAGTGTGCAGCAACAATAAGGCCACAGTATTTTTGTCATTTTGACGCTGAGGAGCTTGCACAAATCAGAATAATCAAACTGCACATCAGCAAATATATAACTGCTGATTGTGATATATTGTGAAGCATGTGTTAAATGATGTCAGCCATTTGTGGTTGGAGTTCTTAGATGTCATGGTAAAATTATACATTGTTTTAATTCCTTTTTGTATTTCATATATTCCAGGTTACCTGGCTCAGCTAATCAGCTCCCAACATCCTTGTTAAATCGGGTTCAGTTACCCCCACCCCCCCTAGGAGAAAGGAGCTACATTGAGCAGCATTAGTGTCTGGAATCAGACTTGAAATAATGTAGATATAAAAATGACTTCCATCTTGTTATTACAATGCTGTGTCAAACACTTGTTATATAAAACTAGTTAAAATCTCCATTAAGCCTCACCTAGTTACCCCGAAACAAGCTTTAGCGATTTTTTTTTTTAATAATGTGAAAGTCACTAGTTTCACACTTGATATGAATCCTGCTTTTCTTCCCAGATTCCTCTGAAGGGCAGTTTGAAGCCTTATGTCTTTACCTGGCGTTGCCTACCAACCTTTTCAAACTTTTTCAGGAGCACCAGGACATAGTATCTCCTTTGTTACAAAGGTAAGTACTGCTTTGCTTGAAGTAGTTTCAGGTATTAAAAAAATCTGTCGCAACAACAGAAGTGATGTTTTAGCAAAGGTTCTCCTACCTTAAGTGACATTCAGTAGAGAGATTACACAAGAACGTGCAGGATTGGAGCAGTTATCTGGTCAGCCCTCAAAATGATGTGCATTGCAGGCTGAAATCGAGATCACAAATTTAAACTGAAACTGTGTTTTTAAAAAATGATGTTCATAGATGTATTTTTAAAAGGTAAGGCCATTTTTTTGCAGATTCCAACCACTACCTCATCAATTTGAAGCCCCATAATCCTTTAGCCAGCTTACCCATAGAACACAACAGCGCAGTACAGGCCTTTCAGCCCTCGATGTTGCGCCAACCTGTGAAACCGACCTGAAACCTATCTAACCTACACTATTCCATTCTTATCCATATGCTTATCCAATGACCATTTAAATGCCCTTAAACTTGGTGAGTCTGCGACTATTGCAGGCAGAGAGTTTCGCACCCCTACTATTCAGTAAAGAACCTACCTCCGACATGTGTCCTATATCTATCACCCCTTAATTTAAAGCTATGTTCCCTCGTGCTAGCCGTCACTATCCAAGGAAAAGGGCTCTCTCTCTCCAACCTATCTAATCCTCTGATCATTTTGCATGCCTCAATTAAGTCACCTCTTAACCTTCTTCTCTGTAACAAAAACAGCCATGACCACCTCACTTTCAGGTTTTGCCAGTACTGCTCCAAATCTGCTCTACAAGGTATCTAATGGTTTGGTTTCTATTTCCCACTCTATAGTAGTCTAGCCAAGGCTGGGAACTTAGTTAAATAAGCACAACCAGCCTGCAGATGGTGTCCAACAGTTCCATCATGTAAATTTAGTTCCATCCTTGAGTAAATTGATGTTGATGAGCAAGCAACAGAGCAAGCAAGTATTGTGAAAGTAAGTGCATCAAGGATTATTCAGTGCTCTGAACCTCCATCTGGAGCATTTGAGGGAGCAAGAAGGTGATCTTGTGTAAGACATGAGATTGAAAAGTAGCTGGGAGAGCAGACAGAACGATAGTATGGCCTGAGCTTGGGATGGTCACATGTAACATATGACATGGGGACAGGAAGAGGCCAAACAGCACACCAAACTTACTCCACTATTCAAAAATCCAATTCCAGAGATTCATAACCCTCTGAGTAATAAAATGTCTTTAACCTATCCCTTCAAGTATTTTGTAATTGGGTCATCTCTGATTCTTCAAAACTCCAGAGAATATAGGCCCAGTTTGCCAAATCTCATTTCATTGTACAATCCCCCCATTCCAGGCAGAAGTCTGGTGAGCCATCATTGTACTCCCTTTATGACAATAATATATTTCCTGAGATAATGAGACCAAAACCCCCCTCAGGATTCCAGGTTCCTAACCAGGTTCATACACTTGAAGCAAGACTTCACTACACCGATACTCAAATCCTTTATGATAAAAGCTAACATTCCTTTGGCCTTCCTCCAGCAAAGTAAGTCAACTTCACTGCATAGATGATCAAGGAGATTAATCTTTGAGCCTTTGCATGGACTTTTATGGTCTACATTTCTTTGGGAGGTGGGACTTCTTGTAAATGTGACACTGTAACCATACACCAGAATTAGTTAAAATTTGTATCAAAATATAATTAAAAATGTGATTGTTAGGCAACGTACTCTGAATAAACCTAAATATTGAGGTCTTATAGTTAGTACAGGCGTTTTCCTGGATCTTTGAAGCTCAGTATTTGTTTCAGGTACTCAGTATACTGATCATACACAAATAAGCTGCGGCAGCTTCATCACAAAATGCATTTTGTCATTATCTTGCAACAGTCAACGGTTTTAAATTGGAAAATGTTGCCTGCAGAGCTTGTTTAATTAAAGTTTGTGCATTTTTCTTTTGCAGATGGTGTTCTGATTCTTCAGTGCAAAGCTTTCTCAAAGGAGAGCGAACAACAGTCCAGTTAGTGATCTCTTTATGCATCCTGTCTGTTCTTGGTGCATTCATCCTTATCCCTCGCTGTTGGAATCTTTTTCTTTATTTACTGCACATTGAGTTAGTTATTCTCTAAAACAATATCAAAATAATGTGCTGATAAAGGGTTTGCATAAAATCTGTAATCCAACTGATTCAGACATAAATTGAGCTGCTGTGCATTTCCAGCATTTGGTTTTTATCTTTGTTTCCTATTATCTTCACTCAATCAAGCTATAACACAGTCGCACAATTATAGAACATAGAACATAGAAGAATACAGCGCAGTACAGGCCCTTGGGCCCTCGATGTTGCGCCGATCCAAGCCCACCTAAACTACACTAACCCACTATCCTCCATATACCTATCCAATGCCCTCTTAAATGCCCATAAAGAGGGAGAGTCCACCACTGTTACTGGCAGGGCATTCCATGAACTAACGACTCGCTGAGTGAAGAACCTACCCCTAACATCAGTCCTATATCTACTCCCCCTTAATTTAAAGCTATGCCCCCTTGTAATACCCGACTCAATACGCGGGAAAAGGTTCATACTGTCGACCCTATCTAACCCCCTAATCATCTTGTTAATTAATTTTAAGACATACTTTTGACGCTGCAAAACATCCCAAATTGGAACGTTATCAGACACAAATTGATCCCAGTCCACAAAAAAGTGATATTGAAACATGATTAGATTCGATTCCCTACAGTGTGGAAACAGGCCTTTCAGCCCAACAAGTCCACACCAAAGAGTAGCCCACCCAGACCCATTTTCCTCTGACTAGTGCAATTTAGAATGGCAAATTCACCTAACCTGCACATCTTTGGACTGTGGGAGGAAACCGGAGCACCCAGAGGAAACCCATGCAGACACGGGGAGAATATGCAAACTCCACACACAGTCGCCCAATGCTGGAATCGAATAGGGGACCCTGGTGCTGTGAGGCAGCAGTGCTAACCACTGAGCCACCGTGCTGCCAAATGTGACCACAAGTCTGGTCAAAGAGGTGCACTTTGAGGAGTGGCTGAAAGGAGGGAAAAGAGTTGAAGTGATTGCAGAGAATTTCAGAAATTAGCATCTGAGCAGCTGAAAACTGGGCTACTGGAGATGGAAAGAAGGAATTGAGGATTAACATTTGCCAGAACAGAGGAAGAGTGGAAATTTCAAACTTGCAGAACAAGACGTTACAGGGTGGAAGAGGCAAGGCTTCTGAGGGATTTGAATACAAAGGTGGAATTTTAACAATTAACAGCATAAGCCATTCAGCCCGTTGAGCCTGCTGCACCATTTAGTACAATCGTGGCTGATCAACGCTTCAATTTCTTTTACCCACACTACTCCCATAACCTTTTACACCATTGATTGGAAATATAATCCCTTGTACACTGCCCCTTACACATTTTCAATGTCAAATATGGAAGGAGGGCAAAGGCTAGAACGACAGTTCAATAGTCGTCGTTCCTGGAATCTTTGGTGAGATGATCTTTGACTCTTCTGTTGACCAGTGCATTGCTGTGATCATCTCTCACTGTCCGGTCATTTCCAATGCTTGGTAAGAGACACAAGCTGGCTGAATCACTTTTAAAAGTCTCTGATTTATCCATTAAAACTCAACAGTTTACAACGGTGATTACAGGAAAGATAAATTGGTTTTCTTCAGATTTACCTCTCTCTGTCTCGTGCTCTCTCCGTCTCGTGCGAGTAAGCATTTTAGCTTCTCTGCCATTTCTCTCTCCCATTTTACATACCTACAGAAGTTTTTACAGTTCTGTTTTATATTTCATGCTTTACACTTGAATGCTATCCTTCCTTCTCAGTTTCTTGGTCCTCCTTTTATGTATTCCAAATCTCCCAATCCTCAGGTTTGTTTCCATTTCTGGCCATTTATAAGCCATTTTCTTTTCACCTTTAACTTTCTTTGGTAGTCTTGGTTGATTGATGTTTTTTTGAATCTCTGGACCTTGAAGGAATGTAAGGTTGTTGTAAGACTTTGTGCAGAGGCTAGGTGTAAAAAGTTTAGACATTTATAAAACCTAGTAACTAAGGACACCAGAACAAAGCACTTGCTGTGCAAAATTAAAATGAGACAGCCTGCTGGTATCAAGAAGCGCAGTTATTCCTGATGGAGTAATTTGAGTAGGTGCATTAGCAGCTGAGGTCACCTGCAGGAAATCTGTGATAGCTAAATTTGAACGAGGGGGAATGCATGGGAATTGCAGAGAGCAAGCTGTGCTTCTGAATACTATAAACAATCTGAACTACGGTTCAGTATTTTTCTGACAAACAATGTTGTGCATGCTGTTTATGTGATATTGAGAGTTAACTTTAAATCATCATTTGCATGACATTTGAGTGCTAATTTAAAAAGTTCAGTTCCCGCAGTTGCAGAAGACCATGTTCTGCTAATCTTGACTGAACAACATCAGATTCTATTACTTTTTGTCTTCTCAAGTCATTTAAGGTGGAAGTACTGAAGGAGGGGTATGGTGCTGACAGTGTGAGCTCTGTGAATCCAGTTTCTGCTCAAATTGTTCAGCATCGGTTGCTCTTGCTGTGAAACACTGATTCTTCTCCTCCATCCATCTACATTGTGGAATTTATAGGAGGCAGTGAGTGAGTGCAAAATGGTCTTGTTTGGTCTTTCTCACCCCTCTCTCTGAAGGCTGGCACAGAATATGGGTTTGAATGAGATGTGTCGCTTGTATTTAAAATGCTATCCTGTCAGTAACGGTGATGCTACTTGACAGTAATTTCTTTCTTCAAAGGTATCCAAGGGAGAGAAACCAATTAATGGAACTTCCGGAAGACTACAGTTGTATACTGAATCAGGGTTCTCAGTACAAGTGAGTCCATTAATCAACTTCATGCCTGAATTTTACCATTTAATACACTACCTTTTGATCGTTCTTGCATTGCTACAAGTGGAAGAATTTATAGACCCACATTTTGACATTGAAAATATAGCTTAACAATTGACATTGAGGCTGCAATGTGTAAAAGTCTTTCGAGCTGGCATTCGGAAATCTTTAAACACTTATTAGTTGTTTTCTCTATTAAACCTTTGCTCCTGCTCCTGCTCCTGTTGCTGTGCTGTGAGTTAAGAGAGCCAAGTGACACTACATCACAGAATAAAGTCTTTTCTAGGCCAAGGGCTAGAGTTTGGTGCATAATGCACACAGATTGGCAGCACCACAGTGGTTCTGTCCTACCTTGAGCAGGTTTGCTTTCTGTTACCCACATCCCTGACTAGTAGGTAGTTTACCCTGACATCAAGGAACTCCTGTGACCAGAAGTGCAAACATGACTCTACTGCAACCAATCATGTCGAAAGTCACAGTATAAATTGGATATCAGCTTCAAGTGCTGTCAGTTAGATAGTAATACCTGTCATTGCTGGGTTGTAGCTACTCAAGTAATCAGGTAATTGGTTGGACTTTTAAAAATTTGTTCACTGGATGTAACCGTTATAGTCTAGGCTGGTATTTATTGCCCATCCTTAATTGGCTAGAGGGCAGTTAAGTGTGAACCAGACTGCTGTGGTTCCAGTCTCACATTTAGACCAGACTAGGTGAGGACAGATGACTTCCTTCATTAAAGGACATTAGTGAACCAGGTAATCACAATTTTTAATAACAATTGAAGTAGCTTCATGGTCAGCATTAGGACACTTTTTTTTATTCTAGATTTTCAACGAATTCAGGTTTGACCAAATGTCATGATGAGATTTAAATCCGTGTCATCGCAGTATTAGCCTCTGGTTCTAGATTAGCAATCCAGTGACATTGTCACTACATCACTGCCACCTCTATGATCTTCATTATAGCGCAGAATGAGACTATTCAATTTTTCATGCTAATGCTGGCTCTTTGATAGTCAATTAATTAGTTCGTCTCCCTCACTCTTTCCCTTGAGCTCTACTTATGTGGCTGTTCAAATCTTTATCCAGTTTTGAGTCTACTGTTGAGTCTACGTCCATCACTTTTTCAGCCAGTGCATTCCAGGTTACAATAGTTTGCTTCACAGTAAGATTCTTACCTGTCCCAACCCTGTTTCTTTACTTCTGTTAGGGCACTATCCTTCTTGCCAGTGGAAGCGTGGTACTGAATGTTGAAGTGAGGCTGATGTGTGATGGGTGGGACATTTACAGAGCCAGAATTTTGAGCAGGTTTCTACAATATCTCTAACAGGTGCTCAAGATCCTCTGATGATGAGACGAAGAATTTAGCGCTCTGCATGTTCTGTGGAGCCATGCTGTGTTCAGAGAGTCAGTGCTGTCGGGAGGAAGTGAATGGGGAGGAGATTGGAGCCTGTGTAGCTCACGCCATCAACTGTGGATCTGGTTTGGGCATGTTCCTAAGGTATCTCACCATGCACACTGAGCAATAACTAGTTGCATGCCTACTTTAAAAGCATAGAGATAGCATAGAATCATACAGAACAGAAGGAGACCAATTGGCTCTTTGCATCTGTGCTCTCAAATTGAGACCACTTGCCTACAGTTTTCCCATAGTCCTGCAAATATTCCTTTTCAAGCATATGTCCAGTTTTCTTCTGTAAACTATTAAGTATCTCCTTTCAGACAGGTTATGGCTCCAGATGAAATATCACAATTAGTTTTGCTAAAATCTTAATCCCACCTCTGTCTGGTGTCTGACCCTCCTGCCACTGGAAAACTTTATCCTTATTAGCTCAATCAAAGTACTTGACTTTGCTTCTCCACAAGTAGGATCAGCCTAATCTGCTACAAAATGGTCATTGCTAAACTTAATATAAACTTATATAGTGCATTGCTTCAAATATTTGCCAGTTTATCATTGCATCTGAGTAAAGTGCTAATAGTATAGTCACAGAATTGCTATGATGCAGAGGGAGGCCATTTAGCCCTTGTTGCCCATACCTATTCTATTATCTAGTGCCAATCTCCTGCCTTTTCCCCATTTCCCTGGGCACTATTTCTCTCCAAATAATCACCTAACTCCCCCTGGAATGCCTTCATTGAACCTGCCTTCACCACATTTCGAAGAAGTGCATTCCACACCCAAACTACTGGCTGTGTTAAGAAGTTTTCTTTCTCTCATTGCCCTTGATTTGTTTGCACATCATTTTGAATTATGACCTCCCATTGTATTCACATTAGTATTGTTCCTTTTATACCATGATCTGTAACTTTCTTCGCAAATCAATTTTATCAATTCCAGGTCAATAGCAACCAGTTCAAGAAACTCCAAATTGGTTAAATATGATTTTCCCTTTAGAAATCCAAGCTGACTCTTGCTAATCAACCCACCTTTTCCCATGTGATTACTAATTCCATCCCAAGTCATTGTCTCCATAAGCTTCCCCACCATCTAAAATAAACTGACTGGGGTCTGTGATTGCTGGGATTATCTTACAAGCTTTCTTCAACAAGCCTGTAGTGTTTGCAGTCCTCCAATCTTTTGGCCTCTCTCCCAAATCTGAGTAGACTGAAGAGATTGTGGGCAGTGCCTCTGCAATTTCAGTTGTTCTTTCCTTCAAAATCCTTGGATGCATCTCATTCCACTCCTGAGCCTTGTCAACTTTAAGTGACAATAAGTGGATCCAGGCTTCCTTCCTTATTAATTTTGAACCCTTATAGTGTTATGAAGATGTGAGTGTACTGTGCTTTTAAGAGATTTAAAAGCTAGCAGTGACAGCACCAAGTGTTCTCAATAAGACACAATGTAACGTGGTCTAGCTACTGGGGTAGCTGGTTGACTGGAAAGACAAAACAGATTCAAATTAGGCCAATCAGTTTAAATTATACCCCGAAAAATACCAAGTTCCAATCCAGTTTGAACTGAGTATATTGACAATCTTAGAAGTCAATGACGTAATCAGATGCTTTGGGTATAAGACTGGGGAAAATTGAATAGTTGGGAAGAGAACTGCCGAGCCAACAATATCTGCACACTGGCCAGAAAATAGCTCTCTTAAAAAGTACCTTAATCAATCAGTAACCTATGAAACCGTCTTCCCAAGAACAAAACAGCAATTCAGAGAAAACTGAAAGCGGCCTGGTTTTGAGATAAAAAGTGTTGTTTTGTAAAGCTTAATTGGGAGTTTTATCGAAATAGTATTATAGAAGGGAAGGTAACAGATAGGTTAGAGGAAGGACTTGTAAATAGTTGTTAGTTAATCATCCTCTGTTATACTTTGAGAAATAAAGTTGTTAGTTTTTACTTTAGCTTTTGACCTCTCGAATTTTCACAGATTTCTGCACAGGATAAATCTCTTCTGTGTTGCTGGTTTTAAATTAAGCAGAAAAGTTTACCCTGTGCTTTAACAGTAATGACAGAGTTTCCACTTCTGTCACCACAAACTGGGCTGCATCTCGTCTTTTGTAAAGACAGACGCAAAGTATTCATTTAACACCTCATCCATCCCCCAACTTGCATTTGCAAATCCCCTGTTTGGTGTCTGATTGGTTCTGCTCTTTTATTAACTGCTCTCTCACTGTTTATATGCCTGTAGAAGACTTCGGGTTTCACTTTTTGTTAGTTGCTGGTCTTTTCTCATCGTCTCTCTTTGGTTCTCATTTGCTTTCTGTCTGACAGCTTTTTCTTTCTAATGTTAATTTCTTCCTCCATTGTCATCCTGAAGCTCTGGACTTGTTTATCCTACCTTTTCCATTCAACACAATATACCTCGGCTTTCCTGAACCATCTGTTCACTTTCTGATCTTCCTGCCAGCCAACCTCTTAGTCCAATCAATCCTGCTCAGCTGTCTTCTTACCCTGGATTGTTGCATGTCATTCTCCTACCACATCCTGAACTTTATGATAAAATGATCACTGGTCCCCTACTAAATGGTCCTCTACTGACATTTGATCCTTTCAGCCCATCTCATGTTCAGGTCCAAGAATGTTTCCTTTCTTGTCGGACTGGACACGTACTGCTGAAGGAAAGAGCAGTTGGAGCAGGAAATCCGAAAATTCTGTGATGCTCGCTCAATTGAAGAGAGGTTGTGACAGATATTTTCCAAGCTTTACCGAGCCTGTATTGGTGAAGAGTAACCCCTGATCACTCCTGGTTGGATTATAGTGCCCCATACTGAGCGCACTGGCAGAGACCTGCATTTGACATGGTTTGACCCACACGACAGCAATGAGTTACAGCTGATCAATCAGCAGTTGTAGTAACAGGACTCCCATCGAGAATTCAATACCTTTGATAGAGTTGGTAGGAAAGGAGAGTATAAAATGTAGCTACTCGTCTAAATGTTTCTTATCATTTGTTCCACCAGGATCCGGGAATGTCAGGTGCTGCTGCTGGCAGGGAAAAACAGAGGGTGTTTCATACCTGCTCCATACCTGGATGACTATGGGGAGACCGATCAGTTGCTTAGGTATGACTATTTCAAAATAAATTTTCCTTATCTACTAATGAATACATGTTGTGTAGCTATGTAATATGTTTTTCTAGCAGTACGCTGTGATAGATTAAGTGGAATCTAAGAGGAGCACCTTCTAGGAAAAACGTTAAGATCTCTAAATCTGAATGACAACACAAATAAAGTGATAGATTAGAGAGGGGCAGAAAAGACTATTGTTCCATAATTAATAGGGCTGTCATACTAGGAGATTTTCATTTTCCTAGTGTAGACTGGGACTGACTATGGATAAGTGTGAAAGTCAAATCAAGGTAGGAATTTAATGGTGAATGGTAGACCTTAAGGAATTTAGTGGATCTTGGAGTTCAGGTTCACGGTTCACTGAAAGTGGAGTTACAGGTAGACAGGGCAGTGAAGAATGCTTTTGGCACACTGGCCTTAATCTAGTCCTATTTGCCAACACTTGGCCCATATCCCTCGAAACCATTCCTATTCGTATACCCTCCAGATGTCTTTTAAATGCTGGATTTGTAGCAGCCAGTATAGAAGTTGGGAAGTTAGGTTGCACTTGTACAGGACATTGATGAGGCTGCACTTGGAGTGTTGTTGTCGGTTTTGGTCACCTTTTTATGGGAAGAATGTTATTAAACTGAAAAGAGTGCAGAAGAAATTCACAGCATAGGAGACTGAAGAGGGACCATGTAGAGGTATATACGATCATGAGAGGCATGGATAGTGTGAATGCACTGTCTTTACCCCAGGGTTGGGGAATTGAGGACTAGAGGGCGTCAGTTTAAGGTTAGAGGGGAAAGGATAAAATAGAACCTGAGGGGCAAATTTTTTTACACCAGGGATGTACGCATATGGAATGAGCTACCAGTGGAAGTGGTTGAGATGGGTACATTAACAACATTTAAAAGGCATTTGGACAAATACATGAATAGGAAAGGATTAGAAGGATAAGGGCCAAGTGCAGGGAAATGGGATTAACGTGAATGGACATTTTGGTCAGCATGGACCAGTTTGGGCCAAAGGGCCTGTCTCTGTGCTGTAGGACTCTGACTCTAATATATTGTATTTATTGGATTGCTGCACATTTGTCACCTTGTTTTTCCCATTCTGCCTCCACAGTCACTTAAGTGTTGCATCTCAGCCAAGCTCTTCCTTCTCACTTACGCTATCCATACCGTAGCTGTAAACAAATCACTGTTTTTTTTTTTAAGTGAGCAACTGGAGAAATTAAAGCCTTACGTATTTTGAAACTCAGTACTTTTTTCCTAAAGGAGAGGCAACCCCTTGCATCTGTGCACTGAGCGATACAAGAAACTTGAACGACTATGGCAGCAGCATCGCATTCTGGAGGAGATCACAAGGAGCCAGGACATGAATCAAGTCGTCATCGGTCTTGAGTGGCAGCAATTCTGATTAGTTGACCCATCCCGCTCGACAGCAGAAACACCACTAACTTGCTGTTAGAATAACGTCAAAGGCTAGCCTCTGAGCTGATTAAATTGATGTGGACTGCTTTTAATCTGCTGTGTCTATAATCCAGTTTCAGCTTTCAGATCTTATCCACAGGGAAGCCAATTTCTATGGTAGCTTCTGGCCATTTTATACAGCCTGTTCCTTGGGACAAAATCTACCAACATACTGTGGACTTTTGTGGGGACATTGGTGTGGATCTATCAGGGAAGGGGTCATTGGTGTGGATCTGTGAGGGATAAGGAGATCTGACTGTGCAGGGGGAATGTTCGAAATTAGAAAATATTGTCATTCCCCCTTCCCCCTCTCCTCTGTGAAAGTTACTTTCTCTGTTGTGTGTTCTATCACTGGGGGAGGCTGTTGTCATGACTGCCAGTGTGAAGTAGTGAGAGACCAGAGCCACCAACTGTGATTAGTACCTCTCTTCTATCTAATGCTCCATCCTGTTTTAAGGAGTAAAATAAATTTACAATCCACAACAGTCTTCAGGGCACATCTGGTACCTGGGTAAACATGTAGTTTGATCACGCAAGGAATTGAGATTCATATTTATATCCTTATAAAATTCCGTTCTGACTGGAAGACTTTGATCAATTGGATTAATTTTGAGGAGTCAGCAATACTTTGCATTTTGAACTGTATCCATTCTGCTGAGGTTCTCACTGCAAATCAGTTTTGTTTTATTATACAGATGATTCTTTCACCCTCTCAGTGACTTCCAGCAGAGCAGTATCCAGGTTACTTGAACTTCTAAGTTAGTGCTGACAATGTTTGGAAGAATTGAGGGCTTGATGAAACAGAGGAGCTTGTTATCCTCTGTTAAAATTCAGCAAGATGAAACCATTGTAACCTGGAAGCGGCTGGTAGTATATGCATTTGATGAGTGTTTAATGTTCTGGCCAGTTTTGCAGCAAGGTTCATATTGGTGTCCAGGTGTGATACACATGCTTGTCCTATTTCATACAGCACTATTATGAAAGTGATGCCCATTTGCATGGCGGAAGTGATGTTGGATTGAGCCACTCCCATCATCTTTTGAAGAAGTTGAGACAACAGATTCTGCATTTTTTTTCCTTTCTCTATCTGAAGCAGATCGTGATACCACTTCTGGCAATAACTGAAGTTTCACCAGATGTTTTATAAAGATTATTACAAAGGGAAATTATACCAAATGCTGTGTTTTCCCTTTTATTAGGGAGAGGGACTATATTAAATAACATTACTCAATAATAATGATATTTTTTGTGTTTGTCTTTTTAAATCACGTCATTATGTTGCTGGCAGTTCATCGCTGACATTATTTGATGTTTCACAACAGTTAGCATTCACAAGAGTTAGGTTTCTGGGCTACATTTCAAATTTTAATGGAAGAATAGTTGAAGCTGAACCATTGTAGTGTTCTAAAAGAGCTGGCTGCATGCATAGTGGATGCATTAGTTGTGATTTTCCAGAATTTCCTAGATTTCAGACTGTATCTGCAGTTTGGAAGTTGGCAAACATAATACTGATGAAACTCAAGAAAGAAGGAGAAGCAAAAAACCAGGAACTTCAGGCAAGTCACTTGTAAGGAAAATGGGCTGTTTGCACTATTGCTATTATTAAAGAAGCCTTAGTAATCACTTAGGAAATCAAAGTATGATGAGATAGCATGGTTCTGTGGTCGGGAAATCACGTCTGACAAATTTATTGGAGTTTCTAGCTAAGAAGGGTCAATAAAGGGAGGCCAGTTGATGTAGTCGTCTTGGATTTACAAAAGTAAATTTAATAAAGTCCAATGATAAGGACTGATGGAGTTGGGACAAAGTGTAGGGATAAAAGAGGCATTTTAAAAATGGCAAATTATAATTAGTGGCATGCCACAAGGATTAGTGCCTCAGCTATTTATAATATGTGTTGATTGCTCTTGGTTTCTTTATCTCAGCCATGTATCCAAGTTTGCTGCTGCGAGCTGGAATATAAGCTGAGGAGCACAGAAAGATACCTGGATTGGGCACCAAGATGGTTGTTGGATTATCGTGTTGGGACATCTGAGGTAACAAGAATAGCAAAGCAGACATTTTTAAAGCCATTTGCACTCGGAGAGATCTGGCTGCATTTGAATGAGGATCACAAGCTAGCATGAAAGAAAAATGCAGCAAGGAATTAGGCAAGTAACTGGTATTTACATTGCAAAAAGATTTGAGTGCACAAATAAGGAGGTGCTCTCAGTGCAATTCTATAGGGTTTTGGTGAGACCAACCTGAAATATGTTTGCAGTTTTACTTTCCTTATCTAAGAAAGAATGAACTTGCATACAGCAATAGTTCACTAGACTGCTTCCTGAATGGGCAGTTGCATTAATAGACTGGGTAAATTGGGCCTATATTCTCAGGCATTTAGAGGAATGAGAAATGAACTCATTTAAACGTACAAGATTCTGAAAGGCCTTAATAGGATTCCTGCAGGATGTTTTTTTTTTTAACCCCTGGGCTGGAAAATATGGGAACGCAGTCTCTGATGAAGGGGACATGAAGGCAATTTCTTTCATTCTGAATCCTCTTCCCCAGAGCAGTTGTGGATGCTACTTCAATGGGTATGTTCAAGGCTGAGATACTCTTCAATTCTCAGGGAATTGATGAAGAAATGGAGCAGGCAAAACAAATGGAGTGGAAGTGGTAGGTCATCCACAATCTTACTGGATGGTGGGGCCAGTTCAAGTAGCTTCCATTTCTTATGTTGTTCTCCTACACACGTGTTTTGTAAATGGTTAAGTGAAGTTGCACAGGAGTTACCTGGATCAAGTCCTACAAGAATTGAGTATTTCTCTCCCCTTCCCGTCTGCTTGCTGCTGTCCACTGTAATGCATGCAAACATTTGGAGTTGTCTGAGGAGAATATTATCAGGGGTGAAAATATAGTGAGCTGTAGTTTACAAATGTCAGTTTTCAGTTGCTGGTCATTACCCAGTGGAAATGATTGAAAATGTTTTTATTAATCTGATTGTTTCAGGAATCCTGGAAGCAATTAAATATTGTGTGAAGAAATATGAAGAAAATGTTTTTAAAAAAAGCAAGGAAACTTGACAAATTCAGAGGTGGTGGGGGTGTATATGTTCACACTGCTTTTGTTAACAGGCCAGGCCAAGTTGATATGGTGTTCAAGAAAGTAATCTCTTCGCCTCAAAGTGAACGTAAATCAGAGTACATACAGTAATGGGTGTTTGAAATTAATGTAGCCTAAATGCCCTCCACAAAAGCCAGGACATTAATTTCTCTCTATTTTCACCATTAAAGATCACAACTTTTGTTTGTGTCAATTAAACCTTTTCCCACTTTGTAATTCTCAGCAAAAGCCACTCAGTGTGTTCCATAATAATTACTCAACTGCTGTCCTTATTTTTCCTTGAGGATTGTTGTGATATTTCAAAAATTATGTTGTCATTTGAGCAGACATTGTTCATCCTTAATTGCCCTTAAACTGAGTGGCTTGCGAGAGCCATTTCTGAGCAAGTTAAGAGTCTTCCAAATTACTGTGGGTCCAGAGTCACAAGTAGGCCAAATCAGCTAAGGATGGCAGATTTCCTTTCCCGAAGGACATTTGTGAACGAGATGAGGTTCTGTGACAGTGACTACATGTGTTTGTCTTAAGGCCAGCTTTGATTTACAGATTCTTATTGAATTCAAATTTCACCATCTGCCATCGTGGAGTGGCGGGGATTTGAACGTGTTCCCCAGAGCATTAAGCTGGGTGTCTGGATTACGAGACCGGTGATATTATCACTGCATCAGCACCTACCTCCCTGCTGGTCTACCAAGCAGTGCTCATATCCCATGAACAAAGAAAGAAGAAAACGCCAAGGCAATAAGTGTCTAACCTGAAGTTTGTGAATGAATCCCTTTCTTGGCCCCCCCCATCAAATTCTGCCATTTGATTATTGTCTCAATGCAGTAGATAATCGAGCGTCACAAACCCCTATTCCATGTTGGTGATATGCTCCAAGGTTGTTACCCCAGTCAGCCTTGGTTGTGATGCCCAGCTCAGTTTACAACTGAGGAATAATCTGAGCTCACCAATGAAAATAAGGGTGTGTCAGAGGGCACCATTGTGACTATCTCAGTAGGTAAGTCAATGTCCTCAGAAAAGAAGGGGCAAGAATGCACCTGAGGTGCCTTATGTTTCAGACAAATGTGTTGTTTGCAATGCTTGTCCATTTCTTAGGAGTAGCTTATCAAATTGAACTCTTGCAAAGAAAAGAGTAAAGTCTAGACACAGCACCCTTCACCCTGTTACTGTTGATGATCCATTTAGCCTGATCGTCTTAGTGTGGGCAAAAACTCCTTGATGATTAATCTGCACTTGCAGGTATCTAATCCAGTTTTGAGTTTTTCTTGAGAGTCCCTGCGAATAACCATAATATATAGGTGACAGGTTAGTGTCGACTTGAACGATATGTTTCAAAGCCTGGCATGATTCCAGTTTGTTTTGTGGTTAATATATCTTGTCATATCGGTTTTTCTACCTATTTCGAGTAATCCTCAGGATAATGTGAATCTTAGGTAAATATATTGCTTGTGTTTACTAACGCTAATTCAAAATAATCAAATCGCTTTTGTTCCTGCTGTAATTTGAGGAAAAGTCCAAGAATTTCTCTGGAGTAGAAAATCAAGAGTTGTGATGTGACCACAAGTTTGTGTTGTGTTCACAGGATGCTGTTACATAGGTACAGATAATGCAGGAGAAGAAATCATTTACGTACCTCCTGTTCACTTGCTATTTATGATCAATGCAATTTATTTTCACTTATTGGAAGGCTTTATCATTTAAAGGAAAGAGTTTCTGAGGGGAAAGGAAGCATGTGTGTAATGCTTCTGTCGGTGTCTGATTCATTCATTTATACCATTCAAGTCATGTATGGTCACTTATTCATGTATACGGTACCACTTTAGTTCATAATGGGAATGTATTTATGGCAATAATTTAAATAATGTGCTGTTCAGATTAATAGCAATATCTGTTCTACGGATTAAAAAAATGGAGTTTACTATGATGTCTTAATTTTTATCTTCACGTAAAGGTGCAAAGTGTTTCTAGTTGCTCAGGAAAAAGGTTTGATTTTAATCTGTGTGAAGTATTTATACCTTGGGTGTATTTTTTGATAAACGAGGAGAGGGTACAAAACCAAAGTAGGTAGATGCGTCTGAGTACAGTTCAGCCTTGGATGGATCGACAGGGCTGAATAACCTACACTTATTATCTGACATGGTAGGTGCTATGAGCATGAAGCCAGTTTCTCCTCCTATATCACCTTCTGGTGAAGGATATATACTCTACCCTACCACAGATTCCCCTCTGGCCCAAACATGTAGTGTCTTTATTGCTTAAGCTCAGCACCAGAATGTAGATGCCCACTGACAGTCAATTGTTGCTGCCTATCCCACATTTTTGAATGCGACATTGGGAATCTTGATAAACCACATCAGAGGGCAGTTGGTCTGGCACGGGAGTCCCGTGAAGATCAGACTAGGTAAGAGTGACACATTTCTTTCACTAAAAGACATTAGTGAGCAAATTGGGTTTTTATGACAATCCAGTGCTTAACCGTTCCTTTCTCACTGAGCAGGCAGGAGTTGATGCTAAGCTTAAATCAGCCATGATGATATCAAATGGCAGTGTAGGCTTGAGGTACTGAATTGCCCACTCCTGCTCCTAACTTTTAATGCCAACTTCTTACATTTCCATATCTTCTATGTTGAAATCAAATTATCACAATTTGATTTGAGCTTTCATTCTCTAGATTACTAGCCCAATGACTCAAATGTTGGGCTACCGCATTTCCTGTTGGATTTATTCACAGATGCATGCTAGTAATACGTTTCTGCTTTGGAATTTATCTCTGTAATATTACAAAGCAGAATTTTAATTCCAGGTATCGTAGCTTGAGTAAGCTATTTCATAAGCACTAATGTACTGCGCTGTTCTATGTAGTCTATCGTGATATATGCCTTTGAATAAAACTTCCATGAAAGAGACTTATATTAAACTTGATGTGGAACATAAGGCGATTATTTTTGGAATATCTGTTTATCTGCATTTACCAAGTTAGGACATTTAACAAAATCTGATGTTTGACAGTAAACTTGAAAGGGTCAGGAAAAATTTACAAGGATATTCGCAGGGTTGGAGGGTTTGAGCTATAGAGAAAGGCTGAGTAGGCTGGGGCTATATTTCCTGGAGTGTCGGAGGATGAGAGGTCACCTCATTAGAAGCTTAAAATTATGAAGGGTATCAATAAGGCAAATAGTCAAGGTTTTTTCCCCAGCGTAGTGGAATCCAGAAATATACGGTATAGGTTTAAGGTGAGGGGGGAAAGATTTAAAAGGGACCCAAGGGCAACTTTTTTCACGCAAAGGATTGTACATGTATGGAATGACTAATTGGAGAGGCTTGTACAATTGCAACATTTAAAAAGCATCTGGATGGGGATTGAATGGGAAGGGATGAGAGGGATATGGGCCAAATGCTGGCAAATCGGACGAGATTACTTTAGGATATCTGGTCGGCATTAATGAGTTGGACCAAAGGTTCTGTTACCATGTTCTACACCTCTGACTGTATGACACTTGAGGCAGGATTCTGACCTGTTCCCCAACACATATTTGATCTTCTTATTGGTCCAGTACACTGTGACATTGGGCTGATTTAAAAAGTTCGGTATGTTCAGTTTTTTTCGAAACGAACTGGAAATTGAAAGTGCAACTTGTCTTTTTTTGTTCATTTAGAACCAACCAAGTGTTACTTGGACAAAAGTGGGTGATTCCTGGGATGACTTTTAGGTGTTAATTTTTGTGATGGGACACAAACAGCTCAGTATTATGTAGATTGGCACCCTTTGCTTAAAATGATATTGTTGCCTCCAGGATGCAGTGTTCTGTGTGAAATGCTACCTCCTCGAACCTCAGTGACATGGAGAAAAACACTGGAAAAGGGTGTCTCATTATGTTAGGAGAAAGTGAGGACTGCAGATGCTGGAGAGTCAGAGTTGAAAAGTGTGGCACTGGAAAAGCACAGCCGGCCAGGCAGCATCCGAGGAGCAGGAGAGTCGATGTTTCAGGCATAAGATGGAAGGCAGCAACCTTTCTTTAACCAAGAATTTGCAACAAAGTTACTGAACTCAAAGGATATCTTGCACCTTATTGCTCTTCATATGACCTAGGTTTACAAGGCAGTTCAATAAAGCTTGTTTCACAATTCCCAAAATTCTTGATCTCTTTGTTCTTGTTTATCCCCCACATGCAACTGAAAGAAAGGACAAGCGATTCTTACCAGTGGTGTATTTAGTGTTAGTATGTAAAAGTGAAGGCTACAGATGGTGGAAATCAGAGTGTAGATTAGTGTGGTGCTGGAAAAGCACAGCAGGTCAGGCAGCATCCGAGGAGCAGGAAAATTGACGGTTCAGGAATTCCTGATGAAGGGCTTTTGCCCGAACTGTCAATTTTCCTGCTCCTCGGATGCTGCCTGACCGGTTTTTTTTTTCAGCACCACTCTAATCTATTCGGTGTTAGTCCCAAGTGTAATTCTTAGACTGATGTAATAAAGAACTACAGATGCTGGAAATCTGAAGCAAAAAAGCAGAAATTGCTGGAGATGCCCATCAGGCTTGGCAGCTTCAGTGGGAAGAAAGCAGGAGTTAATGCTTTGAATCCAGTTCTGATGAGTCACCAGACTTGAGTTAATTCTGCTTTCTTCCCACAGATGGTGCCAGACCAGTTGAGTTTCTCCAGCATTTTCTCTTTTTGTTGTGAGCCTGCTGTGTTATTTTTCAAAAGAGAAGGGAAGGAAGGTGTTAATTATTCATCTACCTCCCCCTCAACATTTTTCTTTTCCATTTACAACTACACCCAATGTGCCTGCCTCCCAGTGTAAATCCAGACATTAAAATTCATGTAAATGTGTACTTTGTCACTTGATGTGATTCCCATGCTCTTTCTAAAACCAGCACATCCGAGTTAACTAGGGATGGTGTCACATGCATAACTTCTTTTTTTTTAAAAAAAATTAGGTTACTCTGGGCAACGCCTTTAAAATACCAGCAGCTGCTATCTGGAAATCTTTGCATCATTTTTAATTGCAGCATTAGATTCTTTGTAGCTTCTTAATTAAATATGACGTAGCAAAACCAGTGGTTGACTCGAGCATATGTTTCAAGGATGCGGGTAATCCATTTTAAAGGATCTCACACCTACATTGACAGTAGGAGAGCAACATCCTTTATTTTAAATTGCATATTATCAGCTGTGCTAGACAGCCTATCATCTGATTTACGAAGTCTTTACCTGGCAGGTGTTAATAATAAAAAAGTGCCATTTGTTTGACCAATCTGTTGTTTATGAGGTCTTTTAAGTCCACACTTGCTGTTGAGTAATAATTATTTCCTTCTGACATGATTAAATCTAACTCTTTATTTCACTTGCTTCCCAATTCTGCTCTCAGTTTAGTCACACTGATCCTTACTTTTAATTAAGTCTTCTTGATCATATCTCCAATGGAAAGGAGAAAGGAAGTAACTTTGTAGCTCCAAAAATCCTCCCTCCTGTCATGTGCCTGTGCTTCCAACCTTTTGACATCATGATAATGCCAATGGGCTAGCAATCCAAAAATTCCAGCTAATGTTAAATTAGATTCCCTACAGTATGGAAACAGGCCCTTCAGCCCAACAAGCATTCCCCTACATTTAGCCCTGACTAACACCATGGACAATTTACCTCACCTGCACATCTTTGGACAGTGGGAGGAAACCTGCACAGACACAGGGAGAATGTGCAAACTCCACACAGACAGTTGCCCAAGGCTGGAATTGAACCCGGGTCCCTGGTGCTGCGAGGTAGCAGTGCTAACCACTGAGCCACTGTAACGCCTATGGATGCATAGTTCAAATCACTAGTCAAATTTTAATTCTGTTAATAATTCTGGAATTAAAAACTGGCCTCCATAGTCCCATGAACTAACGTGTCATTAAAAACTCATCTGGTTCACTGATGTTCTTTAGGGAAGAAAATCTGCCATCCAGTCTGATCTACATGTGACTGCAGACCCACAGCAATGTGGTTGATACTTAACTGCCCTCTGCAATGTCCTCACCAGCCCCTTAGTTCAAGGGCAATTAACGATGGAGCAACAAATGCTGGCTTGCCTATGATGCCCAGATAATGAAAAACAATGTTTTGGTGAAAGTGTTGGGTTTATACAAAGCTCCTCATCAGGAAATACCAGCGTGCTGTTCTATCAATGAAATCCATTGCATATGTTGTCCGAGTGTAGGAAATGCGGCAGTCAGCTTGCACAAGCAAGATTCCACAAGCAGGAATGTGTCAAACAGGTCATTTTAATACCATTGGTTATTGATCAATATCAACCAGGAAGAACATCTCAATCCTCTTCCAACCCTGCTGCTGGGGAAACTTGTTTCAATGAAATAAACCTCCAGTGGTGGTTGCCCTAAGCCAAGTTTATCCTCCAAAAAAAGAAACCCATTTATGTGCTGAATCTAAATCCCCTTCAAATGTCGGACCATATCTCCTCCCTCTCCCCCTAACCACAGCAGGGGATTTCTTTTTTGGCCTAAGATCTGTATGTCCTTGCTCATTATAAGTAAAACAAAGCTTTTCACTGTACTTTGCCCAACTAATTTATTGTCACATGTACCAATGTTAGCATAACATTTAATATTTTTTGGAAGAGAGCTGGAAACTCACCATGTCTAAGAATATCAATATGAAAATGCATACGTTTGCCTTCGGTCTTGAAGACTAAATCTGTTAAGGAAACCTAATATTTCAATAGTCCCAGTATCACCCACCCAGGTTTATGAGGCTTGTCAGAGAGTAGTTTTCTCCACTCCTATCAAAAGGCCATGAGGTTATGATCCCACTGCAGAGAACTGAGTATCAAATCTACCGTCGGTGTTACCTTTCAGGTCAGACTTCAAACTGAAACCTCAGTAACAAAAACAAAATTATTTTGGTCAATATCTCAAAGAACAGCAGATTGTCCTGAGTTTGTAAGCAATGAAAATGATTTTGAAATTAAATGAACATTGGGACTTGGGTTATTCCACAACTGAAAGATTTTTTTCTCAACTTATTATATTTAATAAATTGAAGGTTAAAGCAAACTGAAATCCAGTTAAAGAGATTGGATAGTGAGAACAGGTCAGGAGGACAAACTTGGCTAGACAAGATCCTGCTCAAGATACAATCTGCTTAATGGATAGAACTTGTTAGTCCAATAAACCAATCTGATTAGATTTGACTTAAATAGAATAAAAATACTAGGGGCCATCATGTCATCTGACATGTGCCATCTCAGTGAAGAGATGTGCTGTCCTAATACTGATGTTTAATCACTTGTGAAGTGTAAGTTTGACTCAGTGTTTCACTGCAGCTTGCATAAATGGATGAAATGTAAATGTACCAATTTACAGCAGACCATGATGGAGTGGTATTGTTGCTGACTGCCAACCTAGAGACATAGATGTTACTCTAAGGCCTTGGGTTTGAATCCTGCACAGGTAAATTGGTGAGGTTGAGGTCAAGTATGTTTTTCCTCCTTGTTGCTTTCCTCACCGTCTGCTGCAGACACAGTCTAACAGCTATGACCAATTCTGAAAACAAAGTATGGAATTAATAGTCTAATGATGACCATGAAAACAGTGTCATAAAATCACTAATGGAGAACTGCAGATGCTGGAGATCGACTGTGCTTTTACAGCATCACAGTCTTGGACTATAAAATTACTAACGTCATTCAGAGAACAAAATCTGCCATCCTTACCCTACATGTGACTCCATACCCACAGCAATGTGGTTGAATCTTAAGTCCCTTCTGAAATGACCGAGTGAATTACTCAGTTGAGTCAATTGGCTGAACATCTGAAGAAAGAAATGAAACCGGCTGATGCCAGTGCAGGCTACCTTTCCAGAATTTTCTCTTTTAAAAGTTCTTGTATTAAGACTAAAAATTCATACTTTACAAAGTGAATAACTTACATTTTTAAATCTGTGCATTTTTATAGATATCTCAAATTTTCAATGTAATCAAAGAAAAAGCAAATCCATTCTTCCTGTTTTCTAAAGAAATTCTCCACAAGATTTTTTTTGTATTTGCTTAAATGGGAGATTAATGATTAGTCATTATTCATAGCTAAATATTATACAATGAGCTCTGCTATTTTTGAGGCTCAATTCTGCTTTCAAGCTTGCTGGGCGATAATTACTGTTGTAATTATGGTTGTACATTATGGAAAACACCAGCTTGCGCAGCGAAGTAGCAACTAAATGGAAGATTTTCCAGCAACAACTCAAGGGTACCAGTCGACACTCAGAGGTGACAAGATATCAGACTGAGACTTTCTCCACCTGTTCAAGTGGACATAAAGGATCCCACTACTTTAAAAAAGCAAAGGAGAGTTCTCCCTTCGACCAACATTACTAAAAATTGACTACCTAGTCACTATTGGAGCAACGAGAGACAAAAACAGCAATGGATCAAAGTGGAAAATAACTCCTCTCTCAAGAAGGGCTGCTAATGGCTCAGTTAAATGCAGATAATTTTATAGGAAAATGGAGATCAGACTTGACTATTTTGCAATCAGCAAATGCTACAGAATGTATGTTGTAAATAACAAAAACTCCCAAAATATTTGGGATAGATTCAACATACACTGAAGTATATCAGCCAGATGTGATACTGTCCTTAAGTCATGTCTATTATATAATCCATCATTTGACCATGACTTTGTAGGAGTGTTGACCCCCTTTACTGATCTAAAACAGATTTATGGCCATTCTGAAAACAAGACCCATGGAATAAGTTGCTACTCCCTGGTTGTGGGGAGGACTTAGTGGAGGACATTGTCAGGTCCATAGGCAGCTGTTCTAACGTCCATATTGGGATTTTCCATTCCAGAGATGGTAGATATCTGATTGACCTTGCGCAAGGTTTTAATGAGGTTCAGATTTGTTTTGGCTGTTTCCACAAAGTTGTTCTCCAGTAGCCAACCCTCTGACTCACACTCAGGATCTCCCTGCAGGATGACATTTTCCATTGCAGTCTGTAGGTATCTGACACCAGTGAGAACTGAAATCTGTAGACAAACAGAAAAGTGGTTTCTTTAGAATCGCAGGAGAGAACACCATCTTTATAAAACACTTACCACAACCTCAGGAAACCTCGAAGTGTTTATCAGATATGTATATCATGGTGGCTCAGTGGTTAGCTCTGCTGCCTCACAGTGCTAGGGACCTGGGTAACTATGTGGAGTTTACACATTCTCCCTGTGTCTGCGTGGGTTTCCTCCCACAATCCAAAGAAGTGCAGCTTAGTGAATTGGCTGTGCTAAATTGCCCACAATGTTAGATGCATTAGTCAGGAGTAAATATAGGGGAATGGGTCTGGGTGGATTACTCTTCAGAGGGTCGGTGTGGACTTGTTGGGCCAAATGGCCTGTTACCACACTGAAGAGTTTCTATGAATCTGAGATGAAATCATGAACTGGAAAGTGTCTCAATCTTATTTAAACACACATCTGGAAAACATTTGATCAAATCCCTGATAAGAGACTATTAGCTAATGTTGAAATTCATGGAATCAAAATAACTGTCCTGGTGAAGCAATTGGACATAACAAGACACGAGAGTGGGGACAAAGGGCAGACACTTGAAATAGTAGGATACGAGGGGTGGTTCTGAGGAACGCACACTCCACCTGAAAACATTAACACTGATTTCTCTCCACAGATGCTGCCAGACCTGCTGAGCTTTTCCAGCAATTTCTTTTTTTCTTCTTTCTGATTTACAGCCTCCACAGTTGTTTCAGTTTTTATGAGAAGTGTTGTGCTACTGCGTACATTCCTGCCTGTTTTTGTGCTAATCTGCAGATTTAACTGCCAGGCCTTTGGTCCTCTCATCTAAGTCATTGATGTATATGTGTGTGTGTATATATATATATATAATTGAGGGCCCAGTTATAGACCCCTGCACGACACTGCTCATTACATCATGCCCACTGATACATTCCCTGTTTCTACTGACCAATCTTCGATCCATGCTAATCAGTTGCACCCTACACTGTGAGCTCCACAGCAACATTTTTGGTGAAATGTCAAATACCTTCTCGAAATCCAAGCACTGTTTTTATTATTATTATTACATCGATGCCTTCCCCATGACAGACATCGAGCAAACAGGCCTGCAGTTTCCTGTTCTCTTCTTCCCTCCCTTCTTCAGCAGAGGGATTACGTTCCAATCTGATAGAACCTTTGCAGAATGTAACAAATTTTGAAATCTTCATACCTTGTTCCTACAACTTCGTGAGCCATCTATTTGAAGACCCTGAGATGAAGTGCATAAAGACTTGGAAACTTATTAATTCATAGCTACATCAGCTTGCTCGATACCACTTCACTCATGTCATGAAGGTATAATAGAGGTGTACTGTACCTTTAAGAGAGAGTTGAAAAGCTAGCAAAGACTGACAAAGCACAGACAGTCCTGAACAAAGTAAAAACATAACGCTTAATCGAAACAAATAGCCGCAGATGAGTTGCCATGAAACAAAAAGCAAATTCAAATTCAGCCAATCGTAAG
This sequence comes from Chiloscyllium plagiosum, assembly GCF_037043375.1. NCBI lineage: Eukaryota > Metazoa > Chordata > Chondrichthyes > Orectolobiformes > Hemiscylliidae > Chiloscyllium > Chiloscyllium plagiosum. The sequence continues at coordinate 105,342,911 of NW_028270146.1, read as the reverse complement.
ACCATAGGACATAGGAGTGAAAGTAAGGCCATTTGACCCATCGAGTCCACTCCTGACTAATGCACCTAACCTACACATCTCTGAACACTATGAGCAATTTAGCATGGCCAATTCATCCTAACCAGCACATCTTTAGATTGTAGGAAGAAACCGGAGCACCCAGAGGAAACCCACACAGACACGGGGAGAATGTGCAAACTCCACACATTTGCCCATAGGAGGAATTAAACCCAGGTCCCTGGCGCTGTGAGGCAGCAGTGTTAAACAGTGAGCCACATGCCATCTTAATAGAGTAGATTAGATTAGATTAGATTACTTACAGTGTGGAAACAGGCCCTTCAGCCCAACAAGTCCACACCGCCCCCCCCCGAAGCGCAACCCACCCATATCCCTACATTTACCCCTTACCTAACACTACGGACAATTTAGCAATTCACCTGACCTGCACATCTTTGGACTGTGGGAGGAAACCGGAGCACCCGGAGGAAACCCACGCAGACACGGGGAGAACGTGCAAACTCCACACAGTCAGTCGCCTGAGGCGGGAACTGAACCCGGGTCTCTGGCGCTGTGAGGCAGCAGTGCTAACCACTGTGCCACCGTGCCGCCCACGGTAGGGGAATGAGCCTTGGTGGGTTACTCTTCGGAGGGTTGGTGTGAACTTGTTGGGCCAAATGGCCTGTTTCTACATTGTAGAAATTCTATACTTTAACACCAAGAATCTTTCTAGTTAAGAAGGTTCTGCCAGGTGGCAGTACTCTGGATGAACAGCAAAGCATTTTTTTTTAAAAAAAAACCTTTATGTTAAGATCATCAGAGGGGGAGAAATATTTGGAGTCTGCAGACAGAAAGCCACCATGTCTCACTCACACTCATCATGGATGAAAAGAGAGAAAACCCTGAAAGCATAAAAAAAATTCATACTAGAAAATAACCGAATACCTGATCAACCACTGAATCGAAGGATGACCATCACTGTACATCAGTGTCTCATTATCACAACTAACACAAACAGCAATGACAGAATTTCTACCTTGTCATGTGAAAGGTTGATCTTTGGAATTTTATTTACCCTGTCTCTATTCTTTGTATGTACTCTTTGTGTCTATATCCGTGTTAAACCATCATTGTTAATTGTGACTGAGTATGTTTGGGGTCTTTTCGAAGGGCATCATTTAAGTTGTGTAAATTAGAAATCTTTTCCCTTAGTGCTCTTATTAAGTTGAAGTGTGTCACAATGATTTTTTATTCCCTGCTATGGAAGAAACGTGATAGGCTTAACTATTAGCAGCCAGTGGGATTTGGTGATGTAACTGGCATTTTATACCTTCACAGATTTTATGAAACCTTGTTGAATAGTGGGGAATGATTGTCAGTGCTCTCTTCCCAGTTAATTTGTGACATTAATTAACCACAAATGGGGAGTCCTCCCCTTGGAACTCATCTTCATAGTAGGAATGTATTTATTCTGAAATATCCCATTAAATGTCTGCCACTGCTTCTCTCCTGACCTACCTCCTGGTTTAATATCATAGTTCACTTCAACTGGCTTTTCTTCACCGATGCTGTTTGTTCTTTTTAAAGTTGAAAATGTTAGTCTTAGATCCACCCTTCTCTGTTTCAAACTAGCTGAATAATTTGATCATATTTTGATCACTGCTACCGAGAGGTGCCTTTGGCTCAGGCTTGATTAATTAATCCTGTCGTATTACCTGGTACCAAGTCCAGTACAGCCTGCTCTCTGGTATTTCAGAAGGTATTTCTCACAGAAGCTATCGCAAAAATATGCCAGGTGCTCCTCATCGATGCTACTGTTACCAATTTGATCTTTTTCAGTTTGCATGCAGGTTAGAATCGCCTATGCTTATTGCTGTCCTTTTATCACAAGAACCCATTATTACCCTTTTATACTTTGCCAGCCATCATGGTTACTGTCAGGGGTCTGCAGATCACCTTCTTCCATTATTCCTCAATGCTATCGAAACTGGTTCTATGTCCTGATCTCCCGAACCAAGATGACTGCACCAAAACTATCCTTCTCTCTGCCCTTATGTAGATCCCTATCAACAGAAGTGTTGCTGTTTCTGTGTATGAGGCCATTTGGCCCTTTGTGTCTGCACCAGTGGAGTGTTTTGACTGAGTGTCATTCTCCTGCATAACCTGCACGTTGATTCTATTTAAATAACCAGTCAGTGCCCCCTTGAATGCCTCAATTGAACCTGCCTCCATCGCATTTCCCAGGTGCTAGTATTCTTCCCACATGCCACATAACCCTGCATGTAGACTACTACCCAATCCTTGTCATCCTGCAGCCATTTCTCTGTAATGGCTATCAGATCATATTTGTTCACATCTATGTGTGCTATCTTTGTTTTGAGTACAAAATGCATTAAGAGACAAAGTTTTGTTTTGTTATTGTTGTAGCATCTAGTCGTGATTGCTGTTCAGCTTCTTGGTTATTCTTCTCTCTCTCTCTCTCTCTCTCTCTCTTTCCTTCCTGCTATTCTCTGACCTTCATTTTCCACATTGATATTTTGTTCTCCTCCCGCGCCTTGACTTGTTACATTTACTCAAGTCTGATCCCTCACACCCCTCCCCTTATTTAGTCTGAGGCCCTCTCGGCGTTCTGCTTATGCAGTTCACGAGTCCACTGATTCCAGTATAGTTCAGGTGCAGACTGTTACAACAGTACAATCCTACTTTCCTCAATACTGGTGCCAGTGACAGATGAACTGGAACCATTTCTCCCGCAGCATTCTTTGAGCGAGGCAAAGACATCTCAAAGTTTAGATCAGAATGGTGCTGGAAAAGCACAGCAGGTCAGGCAGCATCCGAGGAACAGGAAAATCGACGTTTCAGGCATAAGCCCTTCATCAGGAATTCCTGATGAAGGGCTTTTGCCCAAAACGTCGATTTTCCTGCTCCTCGAATGCTGCCTGCCATGCTGTGCTTTTCCAGCACCACTCTGGTTTCCAGCATCTGCAGTCCTCACTTTTGCCTGTACACTTCTCAAATCTTACCCAATGCCAGGTTGCACGTGGATGATATCATAATTTAGAGATTATTATCTTTGAGAATCAGCCCCCAACTTCTCATGACACCGGGAAGACAGCATAGCCATCTGTACCCATGCTCTTTGCTGCAGAGAATGGTGTCAGTCCCCTTCACTATATTGTCCCCTACTGCCACAACATTCCTTCTCGCTTCCATCCCCTGAATTCTTATGCCATGGTCAATTAGCTCATCCACGCTGCAACCCTCATTACCATCCAGAGAAGCCAACAAAGCGTCGATCCTGGACAACTGAACAGCTGAGGCTCCTGTCTCTCACTTGCACCTTCCTATCTCTGAGCGTATGCCAAATTAGAAGACCCTGTGTTAAGGGCTGTGACTATCTCCTGGAATTAATTGGCCAGGTAACTTCACCCCTCCCTGCCGTGCTACAGCGTCTGTGGCTCCACCTCCGACTCTGCAACTCTGGGCGGAAGATCCCATAACTGCAAACGATGAGAGGAAAAACCACATTTCTGAATGTGCTGTTGACAGAAAGGCATTGTAAATGCAAACATCAAGTAATATGCCAAGTAGATGGACCCTTAAAAAGTCATGGACAGATTCAGCAAATAACTGGAGTTTAGAAAGTGATCCTATTGAAACATATTCAACCTTGTGGGGACTGCCGATGTCTCTTCTCATGGAGGAGACTGGAACTAATAAAATATCATTTATCAAGACAGAGACGAGGACAGATGTTTTCCCTCGGAGGGCCATTAGTGTTTGGAGGTCTCTTCCCCAGACAGCAGTAGAGACTGAGTCACTAACGTATTTAAGGCTGAGTTGTACAGTGTTTTGATTCATGACGAAATTGGGGATTATGACAGGAAAGTGCCGTCAAGGCCAAAAACATGATCAGAACACTGGTGAGAATTAAACAGGACATTGAGACCCTCATCAGAAAGACCCAAATAGGCCTATGGTTAACGTCTCAGGTGGGAAACAGCACCAGTGACCATACAACACTCCCGCGGTGCTGGGGAAGATTTTGTGTTCAATTTCTTTACCAGAGCTTGAACCCATGGCCTTCTGACTGAGAAATGAGAATGGCATCAGAGCCCTTGACCCCCATCCAAACTGGAGGTGACGCTTAAAACTTTTATAGCTAAGAAAATTTAGTCTAGGCATCACGGTTAATATAGATGGAAAGGGGGTTGTTACATATTTAGTTGTAGATATTTACCTCAAAGAGCCAAATGATGAGTACAGACAGTCCTATGGACTGCATGATCTGGACGTAATGGTCAAGCAGTGCCTGTCTGCAGCCTGTGGTCCAGTGGTTCAGCTCTTCAGTCAGGTAGTCATAGTTGTAATGAGCCGAGTCGTTGGTGAGTTGATGCTGGATACAAGGCCGGGGAGAGTTGTAGTTGCAGCAACTGAATGGAATTGCATCCAGTAAGTATTTCCCGTCTATGTTACTCTTCAAACGGCTGCAATGAGGAAACACTTGCGAGTTAAAAATCAAGCTCCCAGATGATGCACACAACTGAAATCAATCGATTCAGCCAAAGAGCAGAAAACATTGCATTTTATAGCACTAAGGGGATCGTACGCGTACGACAGAAATGAGAAGGAATTTCTTCTCTCAGAGAGGAGTGAATCTGTGGAATTATTTATCACAGAGGGCTGTTGAGGCTGGGTCATTAAGTATATTCAAGGCGTTACAACACGGGATAAACCCTCCTGCTTAATTTAAAATCAGCGGCACAGCAAAGGTTTGTCCCATGCAGTAATCTGTAAACATTCGAGTGGCCAAGATCTATTTAAAGTCAAAATTAACAATTTTATTTCTTAAAGTATAACAGAGAATAATTAACTCACAACTATTTACAATTCCTTACTCTAACCTGTCTGTTACCTTCCCTTCTATAATACTAGCCTGATAAAACTCATTACGATTTACAGAAAAACTCAAATTTTAAAACCAGCCAGTGATCCATTCTTCTCTTTATCTTCATCGGTAGATTGGCTCCCCAGGTCGGTGTTGAGGTTTTTCTCTGTGCAAACTCCTTCTCTAGACAGGTACCTCTCCGAGAGTTCTGACTAGCAGTCTACAGATGTTGGTCTGGTGGAAGTTCTCCTCCCAACTGTTCAATTTTCCCCGGTCTTATACCCCAAAACATCGGATTGTGTCATTGACTTTTAAGATTGTCAATATACTCAGTTCAAACATGAATGGTATTTGGTATTTTCCAGGGTATAATTTAAACTGATTGGTCTAATTCAAATCTGTTTTGTTGTTTCCAGGGAACCAGCTACCCCAGTAGCTGGAGCACATATTACATTGTGTCTTATTGACAACACTTGGTGCTATCACTGCTGGCTTTTACTCTCTTAAAGGCACAGTACGCCCACATCTTCATAATAATGGACTGAGATAAACAGGTTTTTAATCAGTAAGGGAATCGAGGATTATGGGGAAAGATGCAGGAAAATGGAGTTGATGATTATCAGATCATCCATGATGTCAGTGAATAGCAGAGCAGACTTGATGGACCAAATGGCCGCCTTCTGCTCCAACATCTTAAGGAGGTAATTTGCTTCTTTCATGCTGGCATTGACTTTGAAACAGCTATCTAACTCATCCCGTTTTCCCTCCTCCCTCATCACATCCCTTTGAGGATCCTTGACGTTTCTTCCAAATTCCTTTTGAAAGCCAGTATTAAATATTTCTTCCAGGTAGTGAATTCCAGGCTGTAACAACTCAAATCTGAGCCCTCTGGAAAGCTGCCCTGAAAGTGGTTTCTCCTATCTATTCTACTCCACCAGAATATCAAACAATAAGTTTAAAAGTCAGCGTTCTATGAGCAAGGACAGAGGGAGACACTCTGGGTCAATCTGGGCCAGAGAGTCATAAATAAAAGCTGTATACCTGAAGGGGTTCAGGGGCTGGAACTCAGACGGTGTGACACTTCCAGGGAGCGAGGCAAAAGCAATCAGGAACATCAACATTCGGGATGGTACTGATTGGTGAGCAACTTTCCTTTATTCACTTATGGGACATGGGCTGGAGCATTTACCCCTCACCCCTCACTGGGGCATGGACGCTGGAAAGCAAGCCCCTCTATTCCTGAGCTGTCACAAAAGTTAAGAATTTTGGAAAGTATGTAAAATTCCTGGACCCTGGGTTGGCACAAAACATGGACCAGGTTTTCAGGCCACACCTGAATTAGTATTTATTACAAACTAATTGAATTCTAACTCTAGGTAAACCGTTGTGGGCCACTGATATATAATTCTATTAAAATGAAAACCCACTTGTAAAGTCCTCACTCTCCATACACACACAGACCAAAGATACACGGATGTAATGGTGGAGGGGAAGACAGGAAAGGCAGTTCACTGGCCCTTGTTCAGTTTGCTGAAATGATCCATTTGTTGTTCTGAATGCTTCTTCTCAATCTTCCTTCTTCCTGTTGTGGATAATATACACTTCAGAAGTTTAAAGATTTTCCACAGATTGAAAGATGCAGCAATAGCTGTGCCTGGAATAAACTATTAAGGGACAGGGACAACCTGTTATACAGGAATTGAAAACAATTAGCAATACTTAGGAGAAGAAAGAGTCATAGCTACATGAGCAAAACGGTTTTAACAACTGCTTGATAAATGGCTGCCTTATGCCATAAAGACAAATGACTGTCCTGCAGAGGAATTTAAAGTGTTAATTGCAGGAAAGCTGTGCCTTCAAACTGATAGTCATTGCCAAATGTACCAAGGATCAAGGAAGCTCCTTCTGATATGAAGGCAAGCTGCAGACTTAATAGTTTCAGAGCCGTAGTCAATATCAAAGAATTGAAACAATCATCAATAATGTCTCACCACAAACTTGAAGGACAGAATATTGTATAAGAGTTTAACTCCAGGATTACTCAGGAGCAGAACTCCAGAGAACACTACACAAGGATTCAACCCTGGACATCCAGAGACAGGTAGAGTTGATTGCAATCATAGCTAGAATCCACCATTAATCAGGTAATGGCCAAGTTGAGTTGAGAGGCTTAGCTTGTTTACTTGAGGGGTCTTATTTTGGTTGCTATATGCAAAAAAAGTTTCATTCATTGTTTCAGTATTGATTGTCTGTGATATTTCTTAATAAGTAGCTAATGTGGAGGTAACTTATGTAGTGATTCTAACGAAGTCAGCCAGGTGGACCTCAGAGTATGAATTCCCAGATTAGGGCTATTAATCTGGTCCAGTCAGGGAGCCAGGGCTGACATAGATAAACAGGAGTGTTGGACAGTGCTTGTCACTGGCCACCCGGGTGTTTGCCTATTGTGAGTGTATGTGCAAGGACTCTCCTTGAAGGGGACTATCCCTGGACTAACTGCCCTACAGAGAGAGGAAGGAAGGAAGAAAGAAGAAGGAGGAGAAGAAGAAGAAGAAGAAGAGACCAGCACTCCCACTGCTGGTCTCTGGGACCCTGCCCAGACTTGCCTCAGCTGTTGCTGCTTGGGGCCTACCTCACTGCTGCTGCCTGGGACTTGCCTTGGGGCCCCTCTCAGGACCTTCACCACTACTGCTGTTACTAGAGGCCCACCCCCACTGCTGCTGCCTGGGACTCAATTTTGGGGCTGCCTGGGACTTGCCTTGTGGACCCTCCCCAACAGGCCTGCCCCCACCATTGAGACCAAGGGCTGCCCAGGACTTGCCAGAGGCCTGCCTCTACTACTGCTGTTGCCTGAGGCCTGCCCCCACCACCGCTGCCTGGGACTCGCCTTGGCCCCTCCCTACAACCTCCACCACTGCTGCTGCCAGAGGCCCACCTCCACCGCTGCTGCCTGGGGCCTACCAATATCCAGCAGCAGAGTATGGCGAGCCCAAAGGTCGCAGGGCCCAGCCGCACCTACGCCGGGGTAGCCGCTGCCTTAGGCTCGGCTATCCCAACCCTGGCCGCAACCGGAACCCCCTTCAGGCACTTGACCAAATGCCTGGGGGTAAAGGCCTATCCCTGCCCCAATATGACCATCGAGGCCTGCAGCAAGACCATGGCTAGTGTGGTCGGCCCACTGGCCATCGTCGCTGCGGCCCGGATGTACGGGAAGGCCGTATTTTTCCTGAAGACCGAGCAGGCGGTCCACCTGGACGTGGAGAGGGGGCTCACTGTGGGCGGGACACATTTGCCCGTCGACCCTCTGGAGGTTATGGCCTAGAGGGTCGTGATCTCCAACGTCCCGCCCTTCAGTTCGAGCGAGCTCCTTCTTCCCCACCTCACCACCCTGGGGGAAATCCGGTCAGGGGTCCAGCCGCTCCTGCTCGGTCTGAAGGACCCTGCCCTCCGACCGTATACTCCTTCCGACGCCAGGTATTTATTTGCCTGGCCCGGGAGGAGGTCACCGAGGGCACTTTCACCGTCCTCCATGAGGGAGTGGCCTACCGCGCCTTCTGGACGGCGGACAGCGTGCGGTGCCACCTGTGCCGCGAGGTGGGGCACATTAGAAAAAACAGCCCCACCCAGAAGGCTGCCCAGCCCACACCAATGGCTGAGGGTGGTGCCGCCGCACCCACTCCCCCGAAGCCAACATCTCAAGCCCCGGCACCGGAGGCTTCCGATGCTCCAACCTCTGGCAGGGAGGGGGGTGAATGTCCGGCTGGCCAAAAGGCGCAGAAGAAGACCCGACGCGTCAGGCCTGCCCACGGGGAGACCACCCTATCCCCTTCCCCGACACCTAGCCCACGACCTGCCCCACCCCGACAATGCCCCGCGGCCGTGCCAGCATCACTCCGGCGCGGGAACCCTGACCCCCAAACCCGTACCCGATCCTGACCCCACACCCACCACCCACCCCGATAGAGAAACCCCTGGGGCTTCGCCTGCCCCTGGCACTGCAACACCTCGCCCGGGGACCCTTGAGCCTGAATCCTGCCCCACCCTGGCACTAACCTGGGGGGAACCGCCGCTGCCCCACCTTCTGCAGCGACCGTGTCTCCGGGCCCCGGAGAGGGAACCGGACCCCTGCCCCACCCTCCCCTGATAAACCAGGGGTGGGGCAGGAAGTGACACGGTGACCCTCCCCACCCTGACCACACCCCCTGTCTTCCCCCAGCCATTCGTATTCCGGGAAAGGCTGGGGGGAGGGACCTCGGGCCCCATGACCACCGAGGCGGGCGGGGAGGGGAAGGCCTATAAATTCCCCCCGTCCCTCTCTGGAGGAGGCACCGGCCCTTGGAGGGGAGGGACGTTCCAGCAGCGCGCTGGCGGCGCTGTCCCTCTCCAGGGGATGAGCCAACGGTGCCACTCGACTGTCCCGCACCGTGGCCCGACCTACCCGAACCCCCAGGGGCTACAGCAGGGCCTTCTGCTGCCTCGACTCCTCCGGCCCCTGTGGAGGACTTCAGTGACCACACGGGCCACAGTGGGGGTGACGATGGAGGACCCTCTGCTGGGTCGCCGAGCGGTGGAGGGCAGGAAGGTGTTATCCTCGCTCCTCCCTCCCAGACTGTTTTTCCGGGGACCTTGGCCCTGGGGGAGGACCTTTTTCCCCGAGGAGCCAGGCGTCCCGGTGTCAGGAGAGGAGTGGGGCCCCGAGCCTCTGCCGCCCGACGAACCAAACTCGGGGCGTTCCGGGAAGGGGTGCGCCGAGGAAGGTACCGCCGGTGACCCTGGGGGTGGGGTCGCTGGGGTTTTGAGGCCTGTTGGCGGCGCCGGACCAGCCCCCATCCTCTCGGTGGGGGAGGGGTCGGTGACCAAGGGCGACCTCCCGGAGGAGGGTTCGGGATCGGTGGCGGACACCGGGGACGACGCGGACTCCGTCTGCAGTGACTTTTTTGAGTCCCGGGTGCCCCCCACCGATCTCTCCCTCATCCCCCTCGAGGAACTCCGGGAATTTGTCGAGGAAACTCGGAGTCGCCGGGATAGAGCCCAACTGGCGCTCGACCGCTGGAGCTCTTTTGAGAAAGTTTACTGGTCGACCCACACTGCTCGCCAGGCGCCTGGGCTCGATGTCAATGAGCGAAAGCGAGTCAGGAACTTCCTGGGAGCACTCCTGGTGAGGGCGAGGGACTTCAGTGCCCCTCCCTCGTCCTCCCTGTAAATATATACACGGGTTTGTTAATTGTACTGGTGGTGGTTGCACAACGCTTCCGACATGGAGACAACTATAGCCAGCCTCAACATCAACGGCAGCAGGGAGTCGCAGCGCAGATTCCAGACCCTCTCGGTCCTTCGGGACGGGAGGTATGCGGTGTGCTTCCTGCAAGAAACCCACACTACCCCGGGAGACGAAGCCACCTGGCTCCTGGAGTGGCGAGGGGGGGTCTACATGAGTCACCTCACCCGCAGATCTGGCGGGGTGGCTATCCTGTTGGCCCCGCATTTTCAGCCGGAGATCTTGGGGGTCAGGGAGCCAGTGCCAGGCCGTTTGCTTCACCTGACGGTTCGGCTGGGGGGCGCGGTGCTTCACTTGGTGAACGTCTACGCTCCCCCGGCCGGGCCGAGGCAAGCGAGCTTCTTCCAAGAAGTGTCCGCTCATCTCGCTTCCATCGACGAGGGCCAGTGCGTCGTCCTCGGGGGAGATTTTAATTGCGTCCTCGAGGGCAGGGACCACGGCGGTGCCCGCACTGACCGCGCGTCAGGGAAGAGGTTGGGGGACTTGGTCAAGTCCTTCGACCTGGTGGACGTCTGGCGGAATCTCCATCCCGACTCCATCGCCTTCACCTTCGTGAGGCCTGGGGTCGGAGTGTCCAGAATCGACCGCCTGTACGTTTCGCGGGCGTACGCCTCCTGTTTCCCGAAGGCCTCCATGCGGCAGGTGTCGTGCACGGACCACCACCTGGTGTGGGCGGAACTCCTTCCGTTCGGCGCCAGGCTCGGCTCCGCGTACTGGCACTTTAACAACCTGCTGCTGGAGGACGAGCGGTTCCGGGACTCGTTTCGTCGCTTCTGGGCCGGCTGGAGAAGGAAGCGGGGAAGCTTCCCCTCCCTGAGGCTATGGTGGGACGTGGGCAAGGCTCACGTCCGCGTCTTCTGTCAGGAGTACGCGAGGGGGTCGACGAAGAGGCGGAAATCCAGGATCGGGGAGTTGGAGAGGGAGTTGCTCGACCTGGAGTCACGCCTCGGTCAGCCCGACGCGGACCCGGCCCTGCGCGGGGTGTACGAAGAGAAGAAGGCCGCGCTCCGGGACCTGCAGCTCGTCGGGGCTCGGGGCGCGTACGTGAGGTCGCGGATCCAGCTCCTCCAGGACCTGGACCGCGGCTCCCCCTTCTTCTACTCGCTGGAAAAAAGGCGTGGCACCCGTCAGCAGCTCCTTGTGCTGCTGGCCGACGACGGGTCCCTCGTCTCGGATCCGGAGGGCGTCAGGGCCCACGTCCGAAACTATTACACAGCCCTGTTCTCCCCGGATCCGTCCAGCGAGGATGCTCGCAGAGTTCTGTGGGAGGACCTGCCGCAGCTCGGCCCGGAGGACGCCGGAAGGCTCGACGCTCCCGTCACTTTGGAGGAGCTGACCGGCGCCCTCGACCGGCTCTCGAGGGGCAAAACCCCGGGGCTGGACGGGCTGACTGTGGAGTTCTTCAGGGCGTTCTGGGACGTCCTGGGGAGCGACTACGCACAGGTCCTGGGGGAGTGTTTAAATGCCGGACAGCTGCCCCTTTCTTGGCGCAGGGCGGTCATCGTCCTGCTGCCAAAGAAGGGGGACCTTCGTTCCTTAAAGAACTGGCGTCCGGTCTCCCTCCTCGGCACGGATTACAAAATCTTCGCCAGGGTGTTGTCTTCTCGCCTGGCCTCCGTGCTGGCCCACATGATCCACCCGGACCAGTCCTACACGGTCCCGGGCCGGAGGATACACGATAACGTCCACCTGGTCCGGGACCTGATCCATTTCTGTCGACGGGCTGGTCTGCCGAGCGCCTTCCTGTCTCTCGACCAGGAGAAGGCGTTCGACAGGGTCGATCACGAGTACCTGCTCGGGACTCTGCGGGCATTCGGGTTCGGGGCGCAGTTCGTCGCCCGGATCCGACCTTTGTACGCCGCCGCAGAGTGTCTGGTTAAAGTTAACGGGTCCCTGACGGCGCCCCTTCGCTTCGGGAGAGGAGTGCGTCAAGGCTGCCCCCTGTCCGGCCAGCTGTATTCCCTGTGCGTGGAGCCTTTCCTGCGCCTCTTGCGGAGGAGGTTGTCGGGGCTGGTTCTGCGCGGCGCGGGCACGGGGGTGGTCCTCTCGGCCTACGCCGACGACGTGCTCCTCACTTTCACCGACCCGGCTGACCTGGGGAGGATGCGCGAGTGCCAGGCCGTGTACTCGGCGGCGTCTTCCGCCAGGATCAACTGGGCCAAATGTTCCGGACTACTGGTCGGCCCGTGGCGGGTGGACTCTCTGCCGGAGGAGTTACGGGGGTTCAGCTGGAGTACCACCCATCTCCTCTACCTGGGGGTCTACCTCAGCCCGGCTGAGGAATCCTGGCCGGCCAACTGGCAGGAGCTGGAGGCCAAAGTCTCGGCTCGCCTAGGCCGCTGGACAGGACTGCTCCGAGTGCTATCTTACAGGAGTCGAGTGCTGGTCATAAACCAGCTGGTGGCCGCCATGCTGTGGTACCGGCTGGTCACTTTGGTCCCTCCTCTTGGCTTTGTCGCTGGCATCCAGAGAACGTTGGTCGATTTCTTCTGGGACAAAAAGATGCACTGGGTCGCCGCGCAGGCTCTGAGTCTCCCTATTGAGGAGGGCGGTCAGTCGCTGGTGTGCGCCCGCACCCAGGTCGCGACGTTCCGCCTTCAGACCTTGCGGCGATACCTTTACGTCGAGCCTCCTCCTAGATGGTGCGCCCTGGCGACGTATTTTTTCCGCCAGGTGCGTAACCTCAACTACGACACGCAGCTCCTGTTCGTCGACCGTGACGGTTTGCAGGTCGCCCTCAAGACGCTGCCTGTCTTTTACCAGGACCTGATCACTGTCTGGAACATGGTCGAATCGCGTCGCGCCTACCCTCCGGCTGGAGTAGCGGCTGTCGTCAGGGAGCCGTTGCTCAGGAATCCGCACCTCCGTACTCGCGGGTTCGAGTGGCTGTCGGAGGAGAGGGCCGCGGCGGCGAGGGTGACCAGGGTCGGGGACGTGCTGGGTGCCGGGGGCCTGGGCTGGACGCTGCCGCAGGACATAGCAGGCAGGGCGGCGGTAGACGTCCAGTACGTGGCCACCGCCATCCGACGCCTCAAAACGGCGGTGCTCGGACCCGACGTAGTACACCAGTTGGAGGACGCTCAGGTGTGCGGTGGGATCCCGTCCGAGCTCACCCCAGCCCGGACGGAATTTCACATTGGCCCCAAGGTCCCGTACTTCCCGCGGGAGCCTGTGCCCCACAACCTGAGCCGCCTCCGAAATTTTAACTTTGTTTCGTTTCGGGAGGTGAAAAGGAGAGCCCTGTACCGACTGCTGCTGCACACCATCCACCTCTTCTCCCTCATCCACCGTCCGGACACGCCTTGGCGTGCCCATTTGCCACCGGGCGGTGGGGATCCCCAGTGGAGGGCTCTCTACGCGGGAGTCCTCCCCCTTTCTCTCGGGGATCTGGGGTGGAGGGTGCTGCACGCAGCAGTCCCCTGCAACCGCAGATTGCGGTGGTTCACGGACTCCCAGCCCAACTGCTTGTTCTGTGGCGCTGTGGAGTCCGTGGACCATGTATATATTGGGTGTGGGCGTTTGCACTCCCTTTTTGATTTCCTTAAAAACCTTCTCCTCTGTTTTTGGCTGCACTTCAGTCCCACGCTCCTGATCTTTGGGCACCCGGTACGGAGGAAGGAGGGCAGGTCTGAAGACCTCCTCGTGGGTCTGCTCCTGGGCCTGGCCAAGCTGGCCATCAACAGGTCCAGGCAGCGGGCCGTGGAGGGGGTCGTTAGGGCCGACTGCCTGCCCCTCTTCCGCGGTTATGTTAGAGCCCGGGTGTCCTTGGAGAAGGAGCACGCGGTGTCCACCAACACCCTGGAGTTGTTCAGGGAGAGGTGGGCGCCGCAGGGAGTGGAGTGCATCATTTCTCCCTCCAACTCTATTTTGATTTAGTCCCTACCCTCCCCTTCACTGTTTTGATCACACAGCACTGCCCTTTGATGTGAAGGGCAGTGTTTGTCACTGGCCACCCGGGTGTTTTCCTATATTCCTGGTGGTGGAAATTGAATAAAGATTGGTGCACTTTGTGTCTTTCACTGTGTCTCACACCTGCACACACACACCATGGGTGCTGGGGAAAAAATAAGCACTACCGCACTTAGGTGGTAGTGTGGGGGTTAAAGGGGAAAAAAAAAAAAAAAAAAAAAAAAAAGAAAAAAGAAAAAAAAAAACAAAAAAAAAAAAATAAAAAAAATAAAAAAAAAAATAAATTCCCCCCGTCCCTCTCTGGAGGAGGCACCGGCCCTTGGAGGGGAGGGACGTTCCAGCAGCGCGCTGGCGGCGCTGTCCCTCTCCAGGGGATGAGCCAACGGTGCCACTCGACTGTCCCGCACCGTGGCCCGACCTACCCGAACCCCCAGGGGCTACAGCAGGGCCTTCTGCTGCCTCGACTCCTCCGGCCCCTGTGGAGGACTTCAGTGACCACACGGGCCACAGTGGGGGTGACGATGGAGGACCCTCTGCTGGGTCGCCGAGCGGTGGAGGGCAGGAAGGTGTTATCCTCGCTCCTCCCTCCCAGACTGTTTTTCCGGGGACCTTGGCCCTGGGGGAGGACCTTTTTCCCCGAGGAGCCAGGCGTCCCGGTGTCAGGAGAGGAGTGGGGCCCCGAGCCTCTGCCGCCCGACGAACCAAACTCGGGGCGTTCCGGGAAGGGGTGCGCCGAGGAAGGTACCGCCGGTGACCCTGGGGGTGGGGTCGCTGGGGTTTTGAGGCCTGTTGGCGGCGCCGGACCAGCCCCCATCCTCTCGGTGGGGGAGGGGTCGGTGACCAAGGGCGACCTCCCAGAGGAGGGTTCGGGATCGGTGGCAGACACTGGGGACGACGTGGAATCTGTCTGCAGTGACCTTATCGAGTCCCAGGTGCCCCCCACCGATCTCCCCCTCATCCCCCTCGAGGAACTCTGGGAATTTGTTGAGGAAACTCAGAGTCACCAGGATAGAGCCCAACTGGCGCTCGACCGCTGGAGCGCCTTTGAAAGAGTTTACTGGTCGACCCACACTGCTCGCCAGGCGCCTGGGCTCGACGTGAATGAGCGAAAGCGAGTCAGGAACTTCCTGGGGGCACTCCTGGTGAGGGCGAGGGACTTCTGTGCCTCTCCCTCTTCCTCCCAGTAAATGTGTATATAGGTTTTTAACTGTAATGGTGGTGGTTGCACAACGCTTCCGACATGGAGACAACTATAGCCAGCCTCAACATCAACGGCAGCAGGGAGTCGCAGCGAAGATTCCAGACCCTCTCGGTCCTCTGGGACGGGAGGTACGTGGTGTGCTTCCTGCAAGAAACCCACACTACCCCGGGAGAAGAAGCCACCTGGCTCCTGGAGTGGCGTGGGGGGGGTCTACATGAGTCACCTCACCCGCAGATCTGGCGGGGTGGCTATCCTGTTGGCCCCGCATTTTCAGCCGGAGATTTTGGGAGTCAGGGAGCCAGTGCCAGGCCGTTTGCTTCACCTGACGGTTCGGCTGGGGGGCACGGTGCTTCACTCCCCTGGCTAGGCCGAGGCAAGCAAGCTACTTCGGAGAAGTGTCCGCTCATCTCGCTTCCATCGACGAGAACCAGTGCGTCGTCCTCGGGGGAGATTTTAATTGCATCCTCGAGGGCAGGGACCACGGCGGTGCCCGCACCGGTTGGGCGTCGGGGAGGAGGTTGGGGGACTTGGTCAAGTTCTTCGACCTGGTGGACGTCTGGCGGAATCTCCATCCCGACTCCATCGCCTTCACTTTCGTGAGACCTGGGGCCGGAGCGTCCAGAATCGACCGTCTGTATGTTTCGCGGGCGTATGCCTCCTGTTTTCCGACAGCCTCCACACGGCAGGTGTCGTGCACAGACCATCATCTGGTGTGGGCGGAACTCCTTCCGTTCGGCGCCAGGCTCGGCTCCGCGTACTGGCACTTTAATAACCTGCTGCTGGAGGACGAGCGGTTCCGGGACTTGTTTCGTCGTTCCTGGGCCGCTGGAGAAGGAAGCGGGGAAGCTTCCCCTCCCTGAGGTTATGGTAGGACGTGGGCAAGGCTCACGTCCGCGTCTTCTGTCAGGAGTACGCGAGGGGGTCGACGAAGAGGCGGAAATCCAGGATCGGGGAGTTGGAGAGGGAGATGCTCGACCTGGAGTCACGCCTCGGTCAGCCCGACGCGGACCCGGCCCTGCCGGGGCGTACAAAGAGAAGAAGGCCGCGCTTCGGGACCTGCAGCTCGTCGGGGCTCGGGGCGCGTACGTGAGGTCGCGGATCCAGCTCCTCCAGGACCTGGACCGCGGCTCCCCCTTCTTCTACTCACTGGAAAAAGGCGTGGCACCCGTCAGCAACTCCTTGTGCTGCTGGCCGACGACGGGTCCCTCGTCTCGGATCCGGAGGGCATCAGGACCCACGTCCGAAACTATTACACGGCTCTGTTCTCTCCGGATACATCCAGCGAGGATGCTCGCAGAGTTCTGTGGGAGGACCTGCTGCAGCTCAGCCTGGAGGATGCTGGAAAGTTCGACGCTCCCGTCACTTTAGAGGAGCTGACCGGCGCTCTCGAGAGGCAAAACCCTGGGGCTGGACGGGCTGACTGTGGAGTTCTTCAGGGCGTTCTAGGACGTCCTGGGGAGCGACTACGCACAGGTCCTGGGGAGTGTCTAAATGCTGGAGAGCATTGTCCTGCTGCCAAAGAAAGGGGACCTTTGTTCCTTGAGGAACTGGCGTCCGGACTTCCTCCTCAGCACAGATTACAAAATCTTCCCCAGGGTGTTGTCTTCTCGCCTGGCTTCCGTGCTGGCCCACATGATTCACCCGGATCAGTCCTACACGGTCTCGGGCCGGAGGATACACGATAACGTCCACCTGGTCCGGGACCTGATCCATTTCTGTCGACGGGCTGGTCTGCCACGCGCCTTCCTGTCTCTCGACCAGGAGAAGGTGTTCGACAGGGTTGATCACGAGTACCTGCTCGGGACTCTGCGGGCATTCGGGTTCGGGACGCGGTTCGTCGCCCGGATCAGACTTTTGTACGCCGCCGCAGAGTGTCTGGTTAAAGTTAACGCGTCCCTGACGGTGCCCCTTCGCTTCGGGAGAGGAGTGCGTCAAGGCTGCCCCTGTCCGGCCAGCTGTATTCCCGGTGCGTGGAGCCTTTCCTGCGCCTCTTGCGGAGGAGGTTGTCGGGGCTGGTTCTGCGCGGCGCGGGCACGGGGGTGGTCCTCTTGGCCTTCGTCGACGACGTGCTCCTCACTTTCACCGACGCGCATCCTCCCCAGGTCAGCCGGGAGTGCCAGGCCGTGTACTCGGCGGCGTCTTCCGCCAGGATCAACTGGGCCAAACGTTCCGGACTACTGGTCGGTCCGTGGCGGGTGGACTCTGCTGGAGGAGTTACGGGGGTTCAGCTGGAGTACCACCCATCTCCTCTACCTGGGGGTCTACCTCAGCCCGGCTGAGGAATCCTGGCTGGCCAACTGGCCAGAGCTGGAGGCCAAGTCTGGGCTCGCCTAGGCCGCTGGACAGGACTGCTCCGAGTGCTATCTTACAGGAGTCGAGTGCTGGTCATAAGCCAGCTGGTGGCCGCCATGCTGTGGTACTGGCTGGTCACTTTGGTCCCTCCTCCTGGCTTTGTCGCTGACATCCAGAGAACGTTGGTCGATTTCTTCTGGGACAAAAAGATGCACTGGGTCGCGGCGCAGGTTCTGAGTCTCCCTATTGAGGAGGGCGGTCAGTCGCTGGTGTGCGTCCGCACCCAGGTCGCGACGTTCCGCCTTCAGACCTTGCGGCGATACCTTTACGTCGAGCCTCCTTCTCGGTGGTGCGCCCTGGCGACCGTATTTTTTCCGCCAGGTGCATAACCTCAACTACGACATGCAGCTCCTGTTCGTCAACCGTGACGGTTTGGAGGTCGCCCTCCAGACGCTGCCTGTCTTTTACCAGGACCTGATCACTGTCTGGAACATGGTCGAATCACGTCGTGCCTACCCCCCCGGCTGGAGTCGCGGCTGTCGTCAGGGAGCCGTTGCTCAGGAATCCGCACCTCCGTACTCGCGGGTTCGAGTGGCTGTCAGAGGGGAGGGCCGTGGCGACGAGGGTGACCAGGATCGGGGACGTGCTGGGTGCTGGGGGCCTGGGCTGGACGCTGCCGCAGGACATAGCGAGCAGGGCAGCGGTAGACGTCCGGTACGTGGCCACCGCCATCCGACGCCTTAAAACAGCGGTGCTCGGACCCGACGTAGTGCACCAGTTGGAGGACGCTCAGGTGTGCGGTGGGATCCCGTCCGCGCTCACCCTCGCCCGGATGGAATTTCACATTGGCCCCAAGGTCCCGTACTTCCCGCGGGAGCCTGTGCCCCACAACCTGAGCCGCCTCCGGAATTTTAATTTTGTTTTGTTTCAGGATGTAAAAAGAAGAGCCCTGTATAGACTGCTGCTGCACACCATCCACCTCTTCTCCCTCATCCACCGTCCGGACATGCCTTGGCGTGCCCATTTGCCACCGGGCGGTGGGGATCCCCAGTGGAGGGCTCTCTACGCGGGAGTCCTCCCCCTTTCTCTCGGGGATCTGGGGTGGAGGGTGCTGCACGCAGCAGTCCCCTGCAACCGCAGATTGCAGTGGTTCACGGACTCCCGGCCCAACTGCTTGTTCTGTGGAGTCCGTGGCCCACGTGTATATTGGGTGTGGGCGTTTGCACTCTTTTTTTTTTGATTTTCTCAAAAACCTCCTCCTCTGTTTTTGGTTGCACTTCAGTCCCACGCTCCTGATCTTCGGGCACCCGGTACAGAGGAGGGAGGGCAGGTCTGAAGACTACCTCGTGGGTCTGCTCCTGGGCCTGGCCAAACTGGCTACAAACAGGTCCAGGCAGCGGGCCATGGAGGGGGTGGTTAGGGCCGACTGCCTGCCCCTCTTCCGTGGTTACGTTAGGGCCCGGGTGTCCTTGGAGAAGGAGCACGCGGTGTCCACCAACACCCTGGAGTTGTTCAGGGAGAGGTGGGTGCCGCAGGGAGTGGAGTGCATCATTTCTCCCTCCAACTCTATTTTGATTTAGTCCCTACCCTCCCCTTCACTGTTTTGATCACACAGCACTGCCCTTTGATGTGAAGGACACTGCTTGTCACTGGCTACTTGGGTGTTTTCCTATCTTCCTGGTGGTGGAAATTAAATAAAGATTCGTGCACCTTTGTATATTTAAAAAAAAAGAGAAGAAAAAAACAGGAGTGTTCCTGGGCCTCGTCAAACTGGCCATAAACAGGTCAAGGCAGCGGGCCGTGGAGGGTGTTGTTATGGCCGACTGCCTGCCCCTCTTCCGCAATTGTGTCCATGTCTGGGTGTCCCTGGAGAAGGAGCACCCGTTGTCTACCGACACCCTGGAGTTGTTCAGGGGGAGGTGGGTGCCGCAGGGAGTGGAGTGCATTATTTCCCCCTCCAACTCTATTTTGATTTAGTCCCTACCCTCCCCTTCACTGTTTGATCACACAACATTGCCCTTTGATGTGAAGGGCACTGCTTTGTCATTGGCCACTCGGGTGTTTCCTTTCTTCCTGGTGGTGGAAACTGAATAAAGATTCGTGCACCTTGTGTCCTTCACTGTGTCTCACACCTGCACTCACCTGACATGGGCGCTGGGGAAAAATAAGCAGTACCGCTGTTAGGCAGTGGACTGGGGGAAAATAACAAAAAAAATGAGGAAAAAAGCAGGAGTGTCAGGGGTTCTGGTCACTCTGAGAGCTGGTACTGACGGAGCTGGATCAGTGGTGAAGGACTCTCCATTTGTGTCAGGGACCGGACTGACTCTGAGCTGGCTGCCCACATCCAGTGAGTTACTGACGCTGTTGGTTTCTGTTTATTTTTGGGGGAGGAAACCTGATTGCTGAACTGGCTGGTTTACACAGTCAGTTTGGTAAAAACAATGACTGCAGAAGCTGGAAACCAGATTCTGGACCAGTGGTGCTGGAAGAGCACAGCAATTCAGGCAGCATCTGAAGACAGGCAAAATCGACGTTTCGGGCAAAAGCCCTTCATTCCTGATAATTCCTGATGAAGGGCTTTTGCCCGAAACGTCGATTTTGCCTGTCTTCGGATGCTGCCTGAATTGCTGTGCTCTTCCAGCACCACTGATCCAGAATACACAGTCAGTTTGTTAACTGGTATTCCTTTTTTTTTAATCGAGGATTGATTCTGGAACTGGCTGATTTAAGAAATCAGTGTGTTACAGGTGTAGCTCAGTTCTCATTAGGAAACTGTTGTTTCACTGGCTGGTTACAGCCTTTGTGTTACTCTTTCTCTCCTTTACTTTGAGAAAAGGACGATGATGATTTTACAGCAGGACTTAGCCCTTGCACTCTGGTTTACTTTTTTTGAATGTGCTTTCACTTTTTTTTGGCGTTCGGACTGGGCCTCTGAGAAAACACACCTTTCCAGACAAGCTGTCCCTGTTATGGGTAGGCCTGGCTCTTTGTGGGTGACTAGGCCTCTGTAAAAACTGAACACCTGGGTGTGCGCGGGGGAGGTGAGTAATTGCTGCATCCTGGAGTGGACTCTGCCTTTGGGAATGGGCCAAATCCCTGTGAGTTAACGGCACCTTTACGATGTACTGTGTACTGATGTGAGTGGGCCTGGTCCTCTGGATGGACCAGGCCTCTGTGAAGACTGAACACCTGCGTGTGTGGCGTGGACTCTGCCTTGGTACTGGAAACTGTGTTGTGAGGATTTTGTGAATTCAGTTGCTGTATGTGCGTTTTGTATTTAATTGTGTTTGAGTGTGGGCCAAGGTGGGAGAGTCAGTACATGGGGAAACCGGGAGCTGAAGGGTTGATAACCGGCCTGAAGGAACGCAGGGACTGTTAGTACGCTGGGTGGCTGGGGTCTAGGCAGCCGACAGCGTGTCCACAGGAAAACTGGTCAGGAGAGGGGCAGCCAGTATGTGAGCTGGCTGAGGGCCGGAGGGTTGATGACCGGCCTGGAGGAAAGCAGGCCCGGAGGAGCAGGGTGGGCAAGGTCAGGAAACGCATAGTGTCCTTGCAGGAAAGCTGGTATAGGGCAGGCCGGTCGGTATAGGGCAGGCCGGTCAGTATGTGGGGAGGCTGAGCCAGGCAGCTGACCGGGGGTGGACCGGTCAGCCGATATCTGGTCCATAGGAACGCTGGCCAGGGGAAATGGTCAGTCAGTACGTGGGGCGGCCAGGTGCTAGAAGGCTAACAGCGTGTTTGTAGGAAAGCAGGTTGGGGAGGTGGTTTGGTTAGTATGTGAGGTGACTGGGAGCCAGTTGCTGGAGGAAAGTGGGCTGGGAGGGTTAGTCAGTATGCAGACCAGCCGGAGACTGGAAAGCCAACAACCAGCTCGTAGGAAAGTGGACCGGGGTAGATCGGTCAGTATGCGGGGCGACTGGGAGCTGGGTGGTCGATGACCGGCCTGGAGGAAAGCAGGCCTGGGGAGAGTTGGTCAGAACGCAGGGCGGCCTAAGACTGGAAGGCTGGCTGTCCTGCAGGAAGGCTCGCCAAGGACAGTCTGATCAGTATGTGGTGCAGACGAGGTGTCAGGTGTCTTGTTTTTTACAGCTGTATTGGGTCTGTGTTCGATGCACTGTTTCTCATTTGGTTGCACTGCCTTGTTTGTGTTTGTTGCCGTTATCTTTTTACTGAAATTGGGATTTGAGGTTTGTCCTCATTTCCCTGAGAACTGGTTGAACGGTAGGGTTTGGGGTTTGGCTTTGCTGCCCCTTCCCCTGTACGTGGTGGGGATTTTTTTGTGAACTGCTGTTTTCTGTTTTTTGTCAGCTGTATTTTATACTGTTCAATAAAATAAAAATAAACAGGAGTGTTAGGGGTTCTGCTCACTCTCCGAGCTGGATCAGTGTCAAGGACTCTCCACGTGTCAATAAAAGCTAACTTGGTGACTCTGTAGAGTCATTTCAACTTGTTGTATTTTACTCAACACAAGGAACTTTCACTTGTTTGCTCAGGGTGACTGATTCACACTTATAAAAGTTTCTGATTTATTAATTTTTTAAAAATCACAGCTTACAGCAACTGATGAGGTGAAATGAACTGGCTGTCTGCAGGTTTGGGCTGCTTTTTTTTAACTGCAGAGCGAAAACAATACCTCTCCTTCCACAGGTATGTTGGTTTCTGCCCCAAACATTCATATCCTCCAACCTGTTCAGCTATTCCTTCATTCCTGGGAGACCACCCACAGCAGCAGTTCAAGAAGGCAGCTCACCGACACCTTCTCAAGGGGCAACTAGGGACAGCCGGGTAAATGTTAGCCAGCCAGGAATGCCCACTTCCCATAAATAAATAAAATAATGCCAACATGGGAAGTAGTTGTAGTGTAAGCAGTTTGTAGTATTTTAGAACTGGCTTCATTCTAGAGGCTACCCAAGAAATAGAGGAGGAAATTCACAGAGAATTTACTGAGTACCATAAGCTACAGAATAATTATAGTGGGAGAACTTTATTATTCTAACATAGGCATGGGTAGAAGCGACGTAAAGGGCAGAGTGGGTCATGAATTCCTGAATGTGTTCGGGAGAATTTTCTGAATCAATATGTTTCTGACACAATGAGAACTTATTTATGAATCTGATTCTGGAGAATGAAGTGGATCAGGAGTCAGTAAAGGACATTTAGCAAACAGTTATACATGAATGTTCTGGGCAAAGGAACTGAGGACATGTTTGCTAACTTTCCAGATGTCATAAGATGAAGGTACAGGTGATGTTGGAGAGCCAGGGAAGACTGCAGAAGGACTTGGACAGGCTAGGAGAGTGGGCAACAAAGTGGCAGATGGAATACAATGTGGCAAACTGTGACGATATGCACTTTGGGAGGAAGAATAGAGGTATCGGCTATTTTCTGAATGGGGAAAGGCTTCATAAATCTGAAGCACAAATGGGACTTAGGAGTACAACTTCAGTTTGCAATCTGGAAGGCAAATTCAATATTAGTATTCATTTTGTGAAGGCCAGAATACAAGAGCAGAGACGTACTGCTGAGGCTGTATAAGTCTTTGGTCAGATCGCATTCGGAATATTGTGAGGACTTTTGGGGTCCGTATCTAAGGAAGGGTGTGCTGGCCTTGGAGGGTGTCCAGAGAAGGTTTACAAGAATGAGCCCGGGGATGAAAGACTTGTCATATGAGGAGCGGTTAAAGACCCTGGGCCTGTACTTGATGGATGAAGGGGGCATCTAATTGAAACCTACTGAATATTGAGAGGCGTGTATACAGTGGACATGGAGGAAGTGCTTCCAATAGTAAGAGAGAGTATGACCCGTGGGTGCAGCTTCAGAGTGAGGGGATGACTCTTTAGAACTGAGATGAGGAGGAATTTCTTCAGCCTGAGGGTGGAACTTATTGTCACAGAGAGGCCCAGTCATTGGCTGTATTTAAGACAGCGATAGATAAGTTCTTCATTAGTAATGGGATCAAGGGTTACGGGGAGAGGGTGGGAGGATGGGATTGAGAAACATATCAGCCACAATCGAATGATGGAACAGACTCAATGGGCCAAATGGCCTAATTCTGCTCCTATATCTTATGGTCTTACGACAATTCCTGGGTGGGGTGTGACTTGGGGGTGTTGCTAGCGGTATGTGTGTGTGCTAGGTTCTCCACCCTTAAAGGGACAGAAACACCAATACCGGGGAATGACTTGTAGATGGTACGGCTGAGGTGATGGTGCCCCAGCCGGCTGGGGCCGTTGCTTCTGCGCATTCCTGGAAAATGATCCTCTTCCATGCTTCCCTTCTGAATCCTGTTCCTGCAGGTAACAATCCCAGATAACATGAAATAGGGACTCCCCAGGAGCTCAGGGATTCCTAAACACACAAGATTAGTTTGGCCAGTTGTAAGACCTGGGTGTGCAGCAGGAACAGGCCACAACTGGGAATGGTGTTTCCAGCATTGGAGAGCTCGACATGTAAGGATTCTGAAAGACCAGGTTTGGGCCCTAAGTTTTAAATAGTGACCCACTAGCTTCAGACCACCCAGAAGAAGAAACATTCTGTCCACGTCTACTTTGTTGGGACCATCGAGGACTTCAATCAAATCGCCCCTCACTTTGCTGAACTCCAGTGGAAATGAGCTGAGCATATCAAACCTTTCCTGATGAAACAACCAATTAATTCCAGGTATCGCTCTAATAAAGTTCCTCTGAACCACCTCCAATGTATTTACATCCTTCCTTAAATCAGGAGACCAAAATTGCACATGACATTCGAGATGTGATCTCACCAAGATCCTGTACACCTTCACTTTTATGTCCAACTCTCCTTATAATAAAGGACAGCATCCCATTACCTTTCCTGATTACGTGCTGTATCTGCAAACTGGCTTTTTGTCACTCATGCACCACAACACCTAAATCCCTCTGCACCTCAGTCTACTCCTGTTCAATTTTGTCCCTGTTATTTTCTTTCTCCTTCAGCTGTTGCCACATCTGGAGGTTACTATTGAACCTGTATCCACCACCATACCAGGTTTTTGCATCCCTGATGAAGGGCTTATGCCCGAACTGTCAACTCTCCTGCTCCTCGGATGCTGCCTGACCCGCTGTGTTTTTCCAGCACCACACTCTCGACTCTGATCTCCAGCATTTGCAGTCCTCACTTCCATCTTCCAGATCATAACACTGCCTGACAAGGCCTTAACCTCATGCCTAGACTCGTTATTCACCTGTCACCTGTGTCTTTTAGTTATCAAGCTGTCAGCTACTAGACATACTTTCAACTCCCCCTCCCACTCTGCTGAGGACATGCAAGTCCTGGGCCTCCTCCACCCCTGCTCCCTCACCACCCGACGCCTGGAGGAAGAACGCCTCATCTTCTGCCTTGGGACCCTCCAACCCCAGGGCATCAATGTGGATTTCACCAGTTTCCTCATTTCCTCTTTCCCTACCTCACCTCAGTTCCAACCTTCCAGCTCAGCACCATCCCTATGACCTGTCCTACCTGCCTACCTTCCTTTCTCCCTATCCACTCCACCCTCCTCTCTGACCTATCACCTCCATCCCACCTCCATTCTCCCACTGTACTCTTTGCTACCTTCCCCCACCCTCCCCTCTGACCTATCACCTCCATCCCCACCCCCATTCTCCCACTGTACTCTTTGCTACCTTCCCCCACCCTCTTCTCTGACCTATCACCTCCACCCCCACCCCCATTCACCTATTGTACCCTATGCTACATTCTCCCACTCCCACCCCCACCCCCCTCTCAAAAATGACCCAGATAGATTCCAGGATTGGGGCCTTACATTTACAGGAGGAATTGGGATTATTCCCTCAGAGCAGAATTGGCTATGAAGAGATTTGATAAAGGAGTGAAAACCATGAAAGGGTCTCAGTTAGAATAAATATGTGAGAAAGTATATTCTAGATTAGAGTGGTGCTGGAAAAGCACAGCAGGTCGGGCAGCATCCGAGGAGCAGGAAAATCGACGTTTTGGGCAAAAGCCCTTCATCAGGAAATCTTAAAGGATAGCTGATGAAGGGCTTATGCCCAAAACGTCAATTCTCCTGCTGCTTGGATGCTGCCTGACCTGCTGTGCTTTTCCAGCACCACACGCTCGACTTTGATCTCCAGCACCTGCAGTCCC
The DNA here is from genome assembly GCF_037043375.1 of Chiloscyllium plagiosum. Lineage (NCBI taxonomy): Eukaryota > Metazoa > Chordata > Chondrichthyes > Orectolobiformes > Hemiscylliidae > Chiloscyllium > Chiloscyllium plagiosum. The sequence continues at coordinate 105,317,222 of NW_028270146.1, read as the reverse complement.
CACTTTCTCCAGGGCAAGGATGTGGCCAGATGATAACATCATTGGACCAGTAATCCAGAAGCCCAGGTCAAATGGGTTTGAATCCAAATTATAGTCGCTGGTGGAATTTAATTTTCATTTGATTAAACCTATAAAACTAGCCTCAGGAATGGTGACCATTGCTGTAAAATATCCAGTTCACTAATGTCCTTACTCTGATGTGGCCTCCATGTGACTCCAGACCCACAACAATATGGCTGACTCTTAGCATCCCTCTGAATAACGCCAATTGAGTGCCTCAGTTTAATTATATCGACGGCGCTATCCCTTGAAGGAATAAAGACGTTGCGGTGAAGGAAAGGAAACTGAAAGGCTTAATATGAACGATCAAAATACAAATTGAAACTAATATTAGGAAAATGAAAGAAGTTAAGAAATAAGTCCTCACATTTGTCAGAGTTTTTAGATTAGATTCCCTGCAGAGTGGAAACAGGCCCTTCAGTCCAACAAGTCCACACTGACCTTCTGAAGAGTAACCCAACCAGACCCATTTCCATGTGACTAATACACCTAACCCTATGGGCAATTTGTCATGGCCAATTCACCTGACCTGTGGGAGGAAACCAGAGCACCCAGAGGAAACCCATGCAGACACACGGAGAATGTGCAAACTCCAAACAGACAGTCGCCTGAGGCTAGATTCAAACACAGGTCCCTGGCGCTGTGAGGCAGCAGTGCTAACCACTGAGCCACCATGCCGCTCCATTAAAGTGCATTGTTTGAGTTTCCAAACATTTGCTGCCCATTTCCCTGTCTACTTACTTCTGAACATCTTTGGAGTTCAAGTTCAAGTAACGTGTGCTGATCCACTGGATCTCAAACCAGTCCCTGAATCCATTGTTCCCACAGCAGTGAAACTTGAACTGCAGTTCATCCATAGTCTTCTTCATGAAGCAGAGCCCGGGGGTGTCAGTGTCCTTGTAAAAACTTATAGCTCGCTTGAGGCCCAGGTGGAGAGATTCTTCCAGGGAGCTCTTCATGGTATAGCACACCAATGCCCCAGCAAGGATGCAGAAGGTAAAGAAGAAAGTGCAGATGACATAAGGAAGCATGGCCAACCTCCAGCGAGTGAACCGCTGGCTGTCCGAACAATCATGGCAGATCTTGCTCCCCAGGAAGTTGATGCCACAGGCAATGGCTCCCACGGCCAGCAACATGTGTGGGATCGAATCTGCCCCTCGGCTGACCATTACCTCCCTGTGTTTCCCGATCTCCATTTTCAGGAAAGCTCCCAAGATGATCAGAACCAGGCCCATCACGACTGACACCCAGTTTAAGATCCACAGCACCTGGGCTAGTTTGTTCCTTCTGCTCTTTGTTAACGACACTCTTAGAACTGCCATGGCTGAGCCAGAGGAGGGCTGTCCGACTCTGCTTGGGTGTGAAGAGATGATGGGCAGGTCAGGTGGCAGGGGCTCTGTCCTCGCAAGGTGAGCTCACCAGTAAGTGGGTGCTTCCCTGGCAAAGATAAATTCATTACTCACACCGTTTACAATCCTTCATCAATTGTTTCTGTGAAAGTCATGCGTAAGTGAGCATTCTCAACATTTCAAGATGTCCTTTTAATTTTTCATCAATAACTTTGAACCACAAAACATATTCTTTGCAATAAAAGCAGAAGGAACGGCAAGAGGCAGCGGTGATGATCTTCCAGACAATTAACAGTCTGTAATGGGAACGTAAGAACATGAATAGGCCATTCAGTCCACTGAACGTGCCTCTCTATTCAATCGAATCCTGGCTGATTGAACACATTCAATAACCTTCATTTACCCCATCCCCTATACCATTGGGAAGCAGTAACTGATTGATCTCTACATTTTGCTCAAGGACTGATCTTCCACAGCCCTCAGTGGTAAAGCATTCCAGAGGTACACCACCCTCTAAGTCAAAGAAATCTCCTCATCTCAGACCCATCTCAGACCCCATGTCCCTTATTTTCAAATTGTGCCCTCTGGTTCCAGTCTCCCCAGCCAGGAGAAACATTTTACCTGCATCGACCCAGTCTGTCCCTTTCAGTATTTTGCAAGTTTCAATGTGATCATAAAACATAGAACATTCCAGCGCAGTACATGCCCTTCGGCCCTCAGTGTTGCGCCGACCTGTGGAACCAATCTGAAGCCTATCTAATCTATACTATTCCATTTTCATCCATATGTTTACTCAATGACCATTTAAATGCCCTTAAAGCTGGCGAGTCTACTACTGTTACAGGCAGGGTGTTCCACGTCCCGACTACTCTGTCAGTAAAGAACCTACCTCTGACATGTCCTATATCTATTACCCCTCAATTTAAAGCTATGTCCCCTCGTGCTAGCCATCACCATCCGAGGAAAAAGGCTCTCACTGTCCACCCTATCTAACCCTCTGATTATCTTGTATGCCTCTATTAAGTTACCTCTCGATCTTCTCTCTAATAAAAACAGCCTCAAGTCTCTCAGCCTTTCCTCATAAGATCTTCCCTCCATACCAGGCAACATCCTAGTAAATCTCCTCTGAACCTTTTCCAAAACTTCCACATCCTTCCTATAATGCAGCGACCAGAATTGTATGCAATACTTCCAAGTGCGACCGCACCAGAGTTTTGTTTCGCTGCAACATGACCTCATGGTTCTGAAACTCAATCCTTCTCCCAATAAAAGCTAACACACCGTATGCCATCTTAACAACCCTATCAACCCTGATAACTTTCAGGGATCTATGCACATGGATCACTTCTCATTTTCTGAAGCATTTAGAGAATACAGGCCCAGTTTGGCCAATCTCTCTTCATAGGACCACTCCACCATCTCAGGACTAAGTCTTGCAAACCTTCACTGCACTCCTTCTATGGCAATCTTTCCTGCAACACAGTTCCTATAAATAATCCCATAACAATTGGAGCAAGATTTCATTACTCCTGTATTCAAATCCTCTTCCAATAAAGGTTAATGATCCTTTAGCTTTCCTATTAGCTTGTGGTACCTGTATGTTAGCCTTCAGTTATCAACAAAGACACCAAGGTCCCTTTCCAACCTCTCACTATTTAAGAAATACTCTGTACACTTGTTTCTCCTACTAAATAACAAGATGGTTGTGATAAATAGACAAAGCGGATAAAAGTGCAAGGGCCATAGAGGGTCACAATAGTAAAGTATAGGAATGAAAAGTGGTTTCAGAGATGCTTTAAATAGGTATAATGGAAAAGCAAGATGGAGAAGAAGCTTGTAAAGTCTAACAAGGCAGATAGAATTGGGTTGCTGCTACTTGGAATGTTGACTTGGTGGGATCCGAGAGTGCAAATATCCATCCCACTCCCCACCAACCTTCCCTTTCCCCTCTCTCCAGTAAGGGATTCCACATCCCATACCCCCTGACTTAACAGTCCAAAGGGGGCCATCTATCCTACATTACCAGAACCTGGTGCCTGAGAGATAAGGAGGATGGTGAGGTTGAATCTGACCCTGTCAGGACTTTTGAATGCTGAATATAGAAACATAATATAGTTTTAATACAGAAACTTCTGCAGTAGGCATGCCAACTAGGGAGGATAATCAGTCAATATAAAATATGGTTTGAGGTGGCATTGCTTCTATTCACACTAAACAGAATCACATGGCACCTTGCCAACTTCTATAGTGCAGCATTGAGAACATTCTGTCTGGATGTATCACTACCTGGTATAGCAACTGTACCATTCAAGATCAGAGATGGTTACAGAGAGTGTAACAGGTAGCCATCACCATCCAAGGAAAAAGGCTCTCACCCTTTCTAATCCTCTGATCATCTTGTATGCCTTATTAAGTTACCTCTCGACCTTCTCTCTAATGAAAACAGCCTCAAGTCTCTCAGCCTTTCCTCATAAGACCTTCCCTCCATACCAGGCAACATCCTAGCAAATCACAAAGGCCAACCTCCCATCTATAGAATCCATCTACCAGGCCCGCTGTCAAGGAAAGGCCGCCAGCATCCTCAAAGATCCATCCCACCCTGGCAATGTTTTTCTACAACCTCTACCATCAGGCAGAAGGTACAGAAGCCTGAACACACGCACCAGCCGGTTTCAAAACAGTTTCTACCCTAACATTGTTAGAATACTGAATGGACTCACAAACTCTTAACATTCACCTATATCTCCATTTTTGCTTTTGCCACCATTTTACCTATTATTTATTATCTATACTACTTAACTCTGTGATCTGCCTGTATTGCTCGCAAGACAAAGCTTTTAACCGTGCCTCAGTACACGGGACAATAAATTCAATTCAATTCAAAAAACAAGACCATTTGGCTCCCCATTCCCATGTCAGCTTTTTGGAAGATCTGTTCAAACTGGTCCCACACCCCTACTCTTTTCCAAACCCGTCAAATTTTTGCACCTTAAAGATAAATGCAGTTTCCTTTCAGAGGCTAGTATCGAACCTGCTTCTAGCATTCTCGCGTGCAAAACCGATACTTCCCCACCCTCTCTGGTTTACTTTGCCAATTATTTTGAAGTGATCTTGTCGAGAATGTGCGCCTTTTAGCTACTGACCCTCCAGACAGTGGGAACCGATCCACCTCACATTATTCTATCAAAACCTCTCTTAATTTGACCATTATCTTTATTTAGTCTTGAAGCATGCGCGAACATTCATGTAAAAAAGTAATAAACGAACCTCTCCAGATAGTTGGGAATTCATATATTCGACGCTTGCAAATTGATCAGCAGTAAGCACTGGGGTCGAGTCTTTGACTGGAGCCTGATCTCTCTACTTTGCCCAGTGCTAATCATCACTAATGGAATTGGTTCAGCTCTAATCTCTCAGTAATAACCCAAACCCTTTCTTGACAACAATGCAAAAGCTCTATTGGTATTCACGAAATGTTTCAGAGTAGGTGGCAGCTGTGAGATGAAAGAAAGTCATAGACTTCTTGTTCATTCTTTAAATGTTATTTGTGAATTATTGTAGCATCCACATCTACTGACTTCGCTCAGCAGATGGCATTCAACTCAAACAGAATAATGGAGCTTGGGGGGGGGGGGGGGGGGGGTGGGGGGAGAGAGAGAGAGAGAGGCGACCAACAATCTTTGTCAGTCACATAAACACAGACATATTTCAAGCAGCACAGAGTTATTGAAACAGATTGAAGGGCCGACGCACAGAGACAGACAGACACGCACAAAAACACACAGCCACATACACAAACCTAGACAGCGATAGGTACATACACACGGACAAAGCCACATACACAAACCTAGACAGCGATAGGTATATACACACACACACACACACAACGATAAGTACACATGTATACACGGATGCAAACAGACACGCCTACCCACAGACTGAGGTCCACAAAGATGCAAACAGACACAGACAAAAGCGAAGAGACACACACCACACACGAACATTATTTCTTATGGAAAAATCATTATTCTTACAAGCCCAAACCATCACATGCCCAGTTCTCAGGTTGTTTGTTTTAGCACAGTATGTCATTAATGTACATCAGCAGGAGATAAATGATGTTGGTGAAACTGAACGTGTTGCCGTTAAAGGTTTTGACCATTAATCTGTCTCAACTACTGCTTAGGTGCCCATCCATCTAGTTCGCCAAATCTGAGTGTCAACAACAAATGGTGATATCCTACCACGTGTAGCCTAACCTCAGTCTAACCTTCCCTGATGTACACATATATCCCAACACGGAGTCCAATCATCGCCTTCTTTCTCAACCCCACAACAACTCTGCAAACCACGTTCCTCATTTAGTCTAGATATTGGTCGGCGCTTTCCCGTTACAAACAACTGGAGTTCAGAGGAAGGGTCACTCAACCCGAAACATTAACTCTGATTTCCCTCCACGGGTGATGCCAGACCTATTGAGCTTTTGCAGCAATTTCTGTTTTTGTTTTTAATCTACAGCATCTGCAGTTCTTCTAGTTTTTAGCTACAATTCGTTATTGTTCTTTGAGAAACGGTAAATGGGATTTTCCTAAACTGGATCCAAGCATTGCAGAGACATTTTGTAACCAGCCGTAGCAGTGTTTATAAATTTGCAGCTTAGGAGACAGTGCTTCATGATCAAACACAGGAATTACCTGCAGAAGCAGGTCAGTAAAAGATCTAATCCCAATGGGTCCAGTCCAACGTCACAGCTATAGTTACACTGGATGTTTGAAAGCTGTCTGGCGCTGTAAACATTCTCGTTTTGTTCCTGGAAGTGTCATGCTAACAGTGCTGGCAAAAGCTGACCCTCAATTGGCACATGTAAGACCATAAAAATGTAGGAGCAGAAGTGGACCACTCAGTCCATTGAAACTGTTCTGCCATTTGAGGAAATCATAGCGGATCTGCTAACCCTCAACTCTACTCTCTGGCCTTTTCCCCATAATGCTTGATTCCTGAACAGATTGCAAATGTCAGCCTTGACTGTACTTAGCCACCCAGCCTTGAAGGACCTCTGTGGTAAAGAATTCCACAGATTCACTACAGCCCATGCAAAGAAGTTCCTCCCCATTTGTCTTAAATGTATGACCCCTGGTCAATTATGTCCTCTGGCCCTAGTCTCTGCCACAAGGGGTTACAACCCTTCAGCACCTACATCTTCGTGCCCTGGTGGAAACATTCAATACTTCATTAGCCACAAGTGAAGTGCCAGATGACTGGAAGATCGCTAATGTGGTTCCTTCGTCCAAGAAGGGCAGCAGGGGTAGGCCAGATAATTACATACAAATTAGCCAGATGCCAGTGATAGGTAGATTATTGGAAAAGATTCAGAGAAACAGGACTAGAAAGGCAAGGATTGGTCAGGGATAGTCAGCATGGATTTGTTAGAGGGAGATCTTGTCTGAGTAATGGAATTTTTTGAAAAGGTGGCTAAATATCTCGATGGGGATAGTGAGGTTGGGATGTTACGCTGTGATTGTACATGACACTGTAAGGCCACATTTGGAGTACTGCAGTCAATTTTGATCTCCCTGCTCCAGGAAGGATCTTATTAAATTGGAAAGGGTGCAAGAAAAAAGGATATTACCAAGATTGGAAGGTTTGAATTATAAGGAAAGGCTGGATAGGCTGGGTCATTGTTTTTCTAGAGTGTTGGAGACTGAGGCATGACCTTATAGAGGTTTATAAAATCATGAGGGACATGGATAAGGTGAATAGTCAACTTAAGAGAGTCCAAAGCTAGAGGGCATAGATTTAAGATGAGGAGGGAAAGATTTAAAAGGGACATTACGGTCAATTTTGTCACACAGAGAGTGGAAAGAGCTGCCGGAGGAAGTGGTAGAGGTGGGCACAATTACAACATTTTAAAGACATTTGGGCAAGAATATGGATAGGAAAGGTTTAGAGGAATATGAGACAAATGCGAGCAAATAAGACTAGATTAGGTTAGGAAACCTGGTCAGCATGGACAAGTTGGGCTGAATGGCCTGTTTCTATGCTGTATGCTTCTATGATTCTATGACTATATGAGATGATGTGGTTTACATGGCCTTCAGAATGACCTTTGACAAGGTCCCACATGGAAGGCTGGGAAAGATGGGATTCAAGGCAAGTTGGCAAATCGGTCCAAACTGGCTTGTAAGCAGGAAGCAAAGAGCAATAGTGGAGGATTGTTTTAGTGACTGGAAGTCTGCAGCCACAGGGGTCGGTGAGGGGACACTTACTGTTTGTTAAATACGTTAACAACTCGGATGTGAATGTAGAAGGTAGAGAGTCATAGAGTCATAGAGATGTGCAGCATGGAAACAGACCCTTTGGTCCAACTCATACATGCCGACCACAGAGACGTAGAGTGCTACAGCACAGAGACAGGCCCTTTGGCTCAAACTGGTACATGCCAATCAAAATGCCCATCCACGCTAACCCCATTTCCCTGCACTTGACCCATATCCTTCTAATCCTTTCCTATCCATGTATTTGTCCCAATGCCTTTTAAATGTTGTTAATGTACCCACCTCAACCACTTCCACTGGCAGCTCATTCTATATGTGGACGTCCCTCTGTGTAAAAAGAGTTGCCCCTCAGGTTCCCTTTTATTCTTTCCCCTCTAACCTTAAACTGATGCCCTCTCGTCCCCGATTCCCCAACCCTGGGAAAAAGACTAAATGCATTCACCCTATCCATGCCTCTCATGATGTTATACACTTCTGTAAGATCACCCCTCAGTCTCCTATGCTCTAAAGAAAAACGCCCTAGCTTGTCCAGCCTCTCCCTATAACTCAGACCCTTGAGTCCTGGCAACATCCTTGTAAATTTCTCCTGCACTCTTTCCAGTTTAATAACATCCTTCCTATAGCAAGGTGACCAAAACTGAACACAACACTCCAAGTGCAGCCTCACCAATGTCCTGTACAACTGCAACATAACTTCCCAAATCTATACTCAATGCTCTGACTGATGAAGGCCAGTGTGCCAAATTAGTAAATTGATTAGTAAATTTGCAGATGACACAAAAATTGGTGTCTTTATTGACAATGAGGAGGATGGACTCAGTCAGATGTTGATAAGCTGGTAAATGGGTAGAGTAATAGCAGATGGAATTTAATCCTGATAAGCATTTTGGAACATTCAATAAGGGAAGGACATCCACAATGAATGGTAGGTCCCTAGGGAGTACTGAGAAACAAAGGGACATTGGTCCCCTGAAGGTGTCAGCACAGGAAGACAGGATGGTGAAGAAGGCATATGGCTTGTCCTCTTGCCAGAACAGAGAATATAGGAGCAAACAAGTCTTGTTACGCCTTTATAAAACATTGGTTAGACCACACCTGGAAAACTCTGTGCAGTTCTGTTTGCCACACTGTCAGAAGGACATGGAGAAAGTGAGGACTGTGGATGCTGAAGATGAAGGGCTGATGAAAGGCTTATGCCCAAAATATCGACTCTCCTGTGCCTCGGATGCTGCCTGACTGGCTGTGCTTTTCCAGTATCACATTGTCAGAAAGATGCGATTGTGCTGGAGAGGCTGCAGAGGAGATTCACCAGATTGTTACCTCGGATGAGTTATGAGTAGAGTCTGTATATGCTGGATTTACTTTCTCTGGAGGCACGATGACTCAGTGGTTTGCACTGCTGCCTCACAGCACCAGGGTCCCAGTTTGATTCTAGCCTCGGGCAACTGTCTGCATGGAGTTTGCATATTCTCCCCATGTCTGCGTGGGTTTCCTCCGGGTGCTCTGGTTTCCTCCCACAGTCAAAGTTGTGCACGTTAAGTGAATTGGCCATGGTAAGTTACCTTAGTGTGTAGGCTAGGTACATTAGTTAGGGAAAATGTAGAGTACTCAGTGTAGGGGAATGGGTCTGGATGGGATACTCTTTCATAGAGGTAATGTGGACTTGTTGGGCCAAATGGCCTGCTTCCACTCTGTAGGGATTCTAATTCTAAAAAATGTGGCACCTCACATTTATCTAAATTAAACTCAATCTGCCACTCCTCTGTCCATCTGATCAAGATCCTGTTGTATTCTGAGGTAGCCGTCTTCACTGTCCATTACACCTCTAATTTAGATGTCATCTGCAAACGTACTAACCATATCTCCTATGTTCACATTCAAATCATGGTGGACTGAAGGGCCTGTTTGTGTGCGGTATGACTCTATGGCTAAGAATCCACTAAGAATCTTCTATGTTTCAATAAGGTCATCTCTCATTCTTTTAAACTCAAATGAGTGTGGGCCTAATCTACTCATCATCTCCTGATAAGAAAGTCTCAACACACCTTGTATAATCCTAGTAAACCTTCTCTGGACTCTACGCTATTAGTTCTTTGTCTATCTTTACTGCGTACACAATGTACATTTCCCAATGGAACTGCATGTAACATCATATATGTCTCCACCAGGGGGCGGTTCTACATCAAGTTGAAAGCTCACTTCTTCAGCACTGATGTGGGGTTGTGGGCGTTGGACTGGGGTGGATAAAGTTTTAAAAAAACACACAACACCAGGTTATAGTCCAACTTGGAAGCACTAGCTTTCGGAGATAAAACACAGAATTTTTAGCAAAAGATCACAGTGTCGTGCAATTGATACGATACATTGAACAAACTTCTAAAGGACCAGCCTCATTTCTAGTTCAGATGTGAATGGATTGAATCCGTCTCATTTTCTTTTTATTTCCTCAGTTTGTGGAAGATACCAAAACTCTGCTGCTATTGTCATGAGGGTGTCGGGTAAGAGGATGCAGGTAAAATATTCGTGATAAGTTTGCCGTCAGCAGGACCCCCGGGAGTACAAGTAGAGGAAGACTTCTGATCAACTTCACTTGACTTTCATTTTTCATTTCGTTCAGGGACCTGGTTCGATTGCAGCCTTGGATGACTTTCTGTGTGGAGTTTGCATGTTCTCCCCGTGTCTGTGTGGGTTTCTGCCGGGTGCTCTAGTTTCCTCCCACAATTCAAAAATGTGCAGGTTAGGTGGATTGACTATAGTAATTTGCCTTGTAGTGCCCAGGGATGTGTAGGTTAGGAGGGTTAGCCGTGGTAAATGCGTGGTAACGGGGATAGGGTGGGGTGTGGATCTGGGTGAGATGCTCTTTGGTGGATCAGTATGGAGTTGATGAGCTGAATAGCCTCTTTCCACACTATATGATTCTCATGCTGATTCCGACATTTACTGTTTCAGAGTTATTACTTTATACAATCCCCATTACAGTGTTTGTTCTGGCCTCAACCTTCAATGTTAGGAGTCCAATGTTGGTCAGTCCCTACTTAGAGGTTGCTGTTGGGTGTCTGCACAAATACTGAACCTAGGTTGTGAAATCTTACAGTACAGAGGCAATCTACCCAATTATTCCTGAGCCAGCTCTATCAAAGAGTTATTCATTTCATCCTATTTCCGTAAGTATTTATCCAGTTACCGAAAACGTTTTTGGATCAGCTTCTTTCAGGAACCGCATTCCAGATAATTTGTGGCCTGAAGGATTTTCTCTCTATGTCCTATTGGCTCTTTGCATCGAGTCATACAACACAGAAACAGAACCTTCAGGCCGACCAGTCCATGCCGACCATGTTCCCAAACTAAACCGGTTCCACCTGCCTGTGCTTAGCCCATTTCCCTCCAACATTTCCTACTTTTCCAAATGTCTTTTAAACATTACAACTCTACTTTCCGTCGTTTCCCTGGAAATTCGTTCCATACGCAAAATAGTTGCCCCTCATATCTTTTTAAAACCCTTCTCCTCTCACCTTAAAAACATGCTCCCTCGTCTCTTCTCAACTCCAATGTTCCAGCAAAAAAAGTCCCAACCTATCCAGCCTTTCCTTATAGCTCAAACCCTGCATTCACAACAACTTCCTGGTAATTCTTTTCAGAATGCTGTCCAGCTTAATAACAACACTTTTAATAATATTTTTCATGCTGCATCCTCCTGCCACTGACCCTTCAGCCAGTGGAAAGTGATTTGCCTTATTCATGCTAACAAATCCATTGTAGTTATTTCATCAAAATCTCTCATTATGTTAAAAATCACACAACACCAGTCCAACAGGTTTAATTGGAAGCATTAGTTTTTGGAGCATCGCTCCTTCATCAGGTGGTTGTGGAGTACACAATTGTGAGACACAGAATTTATAGCAAAAGTTTACAGTGTGATGTAACTGAAAGTGTATATTGAAAAAGACCTGGGTTGTTTAAGTCTCATCTTTTAGAATGAACATGTTCTTTCATATATAAATTGCAAAACGTTTTTTAAATGCTCAAGTGAACTTTAACAATTGGTGTCATGTCCTCATACACACACACACACACACACACACACACACACACACACACACACACACACACACACACACACACACACACACACACACACACACACACACACACACACACACACACACACACACACACACACACACACACACACCTGTAATGACCTCCTCAGGAGACAGACACGAGCTGCTACCAACAGGGTACCCTTTCATTGTCCAGTACTTCCCAGGAGCCAAACAACTGCGCCATGGTCTTCACAGCCTGCAACGCATTATCAGTGAGGATGAGCACCTCGGCAAAACCTTCCCCACACCTCCACTGCTCGCCTTTAAACAACCACCAAACCTCAAACAGATCATTGTTTGTAGCAAACTGGCCAGCTTTCAGGACAACACCATACAACCTTGTCACGGTGGACGCTGCAGGATGTGTCAGAATGTCGATACGGATACCACCATTACGGGTAGGGACACCTCCTACCGTGTACGTGACAGGTACTCTCGCAACGCAGCCAACGTTGTCTATCTCATACGCTGCAGGCAAGGATGCCCTGAGGCATGGTACGTTGGTGAAACCGAGCAAAGGCCACAGCAATGGATGAATGGGCACTGCACAACAATCAACAGACAGGAGGGTTCCCTCCCAGTTGGGGAGCACCTCAGTGGTCCAGGACATTTGACCTTGGACCTTCGGGTGACCGTCCTTCAAGGCAGACTTCGGGACAGGCAACAACGAAATGTGGCCAAGCAGAGCTGATAGCCAAGTTTGGTACCCATGGTGATGGCCTCAATGGGGACTTGGGTTCATGTCACATTACAGGTGATCCCCATTGCACTATACGCACACAGACAGTCGGATGGACACACACACTCACGCAGACCCTCCCTCATACACTCACACAGACATTCCCACAATACATTCTCACAGACTTATACCCCTTTACACTCACATACACACATTCTCTCACAAACACTCATAACACCAGCCCCCCCCCGCAAACACACACTTACATGCACACATACACATATAAGTTTCTGGGATGAATTTGTACTTGCAGAATTATATTTTACTTTGCTCAAAAACTGCATGAATCCATGTAAGATTCTGTAAATCCATCTTTTAGATTAGAATCAGTCTGACCATTGTGGCACAGACAGCCTCACAGGGACTTAATACCTTCAGTACATTATCTGGGCCGACATGACATCAGTTGTTAAAATTCACTTGAGAATGTAACTTCTTAAAAAAATGGTTTTGCGATTTACATATGAAAGAACTGAAACCAACATGGTCATTCTAACAGATGAGACTTAACAAACAATCCAGGTCTTTTTCAATGTATAATTTCAGTTACATCACACTGTAAACCTTTGCTATAAATTCTGTGTCTTACAATCTTATTTTCCACAACCACCTGATGAAGGAGCGTCGCTCCGAAAGCTAGTGCTTCCAATTAAACCTGTTGGACTATAACCTGGTGTTGTGTGATTTTTAACTTTGTCACCCCAGTCCAACACCAGCGTCTCCAAACCTCATTATGTTGGTCACCTCTGTTAGATCTTTCTATAAGGTTAACAATCTCAGTTACTCTCTTCCCTGCACATCATTGTAGCCCATCATCTCTTGGTGGAGAAAGTGAGGACTGCAGATGCTGGAGATCAGAGCTGAAAATGTGTTGCTGGAAAAGCGCAGGAGGTCAGGCAGCATCCAGGGAACAGGAGAATCGACGTTTCGGGCATAAGCCCTTCCCCAGGAATGAGGAAAGTGTGCCAAGCAGGCTAAGATAAAAGGTAGGGAGGAGGGACTAGGGAGTAGGGCTAATTACAGGGAATGTAGGTAGCGGCGCATGCCAGTTACACTGGCACCACCCCCCACCTTTTCCTCCGCTACATCAATGACTGTATCGGCGCTGCCTCATGCTCCCACGAGGAGGTTGAACAGTTCATCCACTTTACCAACACCTTCCACCCCGACCTCAAATTTACCTGGACCGTCTCAGACTCCTCCCTACCCTTCCTAGACCTCCCCATTTCTATCTTGGGCGACCGAATCAACATGGACATTTACTACAAACCGACTGACTCCCACAGCTACCTAGACTACACCTCCTCCCACCCTGCCCCCTGTAAAAACGCCATCCCATATTCCCAATTCCTTCGTCTCCGCCACATCTGCTCCCAGGAGGACCAGCTCCAATACCGAACAACCCAGATGGCCTCCTTCTTCAAAGACCGCAATTTCCCTCCAGACATGGTTGACGATGCTCTCCACCGCATCTCCTCCACTTCCCGCTCCTCCGCCCTTGAGCCCCGCCCCTTCAATCACCACCAGGACAGAACCCCACTGGTCCTCACCTACCATCCCACCAATCTCCAGATACATCGGATCATCCTTCATCATTTCTGCCACCTCCAAACAGACCCCACCACCAGGGATATATTTCCCTCCCCTCCTCTATCAGCGTTCCGAAAAGACCACTCCCTCCGTGACTCCCTCGTCACCTTCCCCTGCAACCGCAAGAAATGCAAAACTTGCACCCACACCTCCCCCCTTACTTCCCTCCAAGGCCCCAAGGGATCCTTCTATATCCGCCACAAATTCACCTGCACCTCCACACACATCATTTAGTGCATCCGCTGCACCCGATGTGGCCTCCTCTATATTGGGGAGACAGGCCGCCTACCTGTGGAACGTTTCAGAGAACACCTCTGGGACACCCGGACAAACCAACCCAACCACCCCATGGCTCAACACTTCAACTCCCCCTCCCATTCCACCAAGGACATGCAGGTCCTTGGACTCCTCCATCGCCAGACCATAGTAACACGATGGCTGGAGGAAGAGCGCCTCATCTTCCACCTAGGAACCCTCCAACCACAAGGGATGAACTCAGATTTCTCCAGTTTCCTCATTTCCCCTCCCCCCACCTTGTCTCAGTCCCAACCCTCAAACTCAGCACCAACTTCCTAACCTGCAATTTTCTTCCTGACCTCTCCGCCCCCACCCCTACTCCGGCCTATCACCGTCATCTTAACCTCCTTCCACCTATCGCATTTCCAACACTCCTCCCTCAAGTCCCTCCTCCCTACCTTTTATCTTAGCCTGCTGGACACACTTTCCTCATTCCTGGGGAAGGGCTCATGCCTGAAACGTTGATTCTCCTGCTCCTTGGATGCTGCCTGACCTGCTGCGCTTTTCCAGCAACACATTTTCAGCATCATCTCTTGGTGCCTTGAACCTGAAATATTCCAAAACATTTTGAGAAATTTTTCAAACATAATTGACTGCCAAGTCACAGAAGGAGCTATCAGGCTGCAAGGTTAAACATTTGGGTTAAAGAGGGTAGTGGTTAATAAAGAGCATCTTCATGGGGAACCAAGGAAGGTTGTCAGCTGTGAAAATTAAGTTGCTAATTCCAGAATTTAGGAATGAAGCAGCTGGAGACATGATTGCCAATGGTGGAGCAATTGAAACTGGACAGCATCATGAGTCCAGAATTGCAGCAGAGTAATGATCTTGAAGGACTGTAGAAAATTGCAGGGATGCAAAGGAACAAGACCATGGACAGACTCGAAATGAGAAGAGTGAAAGGACTTGAGCAGTGGGATTCTCAAACCTCCAGCTCAACACTGTCCCCTTGTCTTGTCCGGACTTGTCCGAACTGCCCAGCTCCTTTTCCACCTATCCACTCCACCCTCTCCTCCCTGACCTATCACCTTCATCTCCTCCCCCACTCACCCATTGTACTCTATGCTACTCTCTCCCCACCCCACCCTCCTCTAGCTTATCTCTCCACGCTTCAGGCTCTCTGCCTTTATTCCTGATGAAGGGCTTTTGCCCGAAACGTCGATTTTGCCTGTCCTCGGATTTTGCCTGTCCTCGGATGCTGCCTGAATTGCTGTGCTCTTCCAGCACCACTAATCCAGATTCTGAAACATTGCCAGCTTCCCTCAAGGCACTAGAGTGTGATGATGCTGTGGCTTTAAGAAGTAGGTTTTGTCCTGGTTTCCTTTAGCAAGAGATTGAAGGACATGTGCCAAGCAGTCCATGAGAACTTGTGCAGCCTTGGGATTTTTTGTAAAGTTGGAACAGTAGAAGCAGCTTGGATGGGTGTGGCCAGCTCTCAGAGACCAGGATTCAGCAGAAGCTGCTGGAGTCCTGAAGAAGTAGACGCTAGTTTTTTTCCTCTCGCAGTTACAGCTGGAAGCTGGGGTTTCTCCTCCTACTGGGTGTGTTGCATGTGAGAAAATCTGATGTCTGAATTTGCCTTTTTGCTAAGGGGTATGCTTTTGGGATGTTATTATATTGGAACAGTTACTAGTAGTTACTGTATCTATTATTATGTTAATTTTCCAACAGAGTTAAGTTATCCTAAGTTATTTTTTATTTTAACTCTAGTATTTGAATAAATTGTGTTTTGCTGAATGTTGAGTAGTTTGACCAATTGAATTGCATCTGGAACACAGCACCTCACATTTATCTTTCAAATAAGAAAAAGTTAGGGACAAGCTACCTTCTTAATATATTTTGTGGGGGTGTGGTCTGGTCCATAACAATAGACTACTCACATTACTTTGACATTACACTATCTCTAACCTGCAGAGTTTGTCTTGTAAACAGCATGTTATTAACATTGTTTTTGGATTGTGGACCCAAAATGAGAACAGGAAGCTGCTTTAGACCGAGGAAACTGTGAATGGAGATGTTACAGCTTTAAATCAAGTTACTAGAACTTTCTATGAGTTGTACTTACACACTTGCTTTGTTCGAGCAGTGGTGGGGGAAGGTTTGCTAGACTCATGGCACCAAAGCTGTGTATTTCAGGCATGACAGGATGTTGATTGGTTTTTCAATTAGGACCAGTTGAGTGGATCAGGAGAGCTCAAGAGGATAACAGCTATTCCTTCGGCTCTTATGTGAACAATACAGGGGCAGTAAGTATCTGCACCGGACAAAGATAGCATTGCGCTGTCTCTCCTTGCAGAGGAGTAAGAAAAGAATCTTAGATTCTAGATATTTTATGGACATTTCTTTTGTAACGAGAAGTGCCCTGACACGCAACTGAATGGCTTTCCCACCATCAAATCATCATGACTTTTTCTTTTCTTTTTAACTAGTAAATCGTCCATGTAGCCAATTATAAATTTACAAGCAAAGCCCATTACTGACAATGCAAACCATTAAAATGAGGGAGGGGTAAGGAAGGGACTAAATCAAATGGCATTGCAGGTGGAAATAGCATTGTATCCCCTATTCTCTCTAAAAAGATCAAAGTCATTTCTTATAGCACACCAGGCTGAAGTCCCATCAGAATCCAGGCACTTGTTGCTGTACCTCGTATTCAGAGAGGTGAATTTGGCTGTCGAAATAGGCACAACTCTGTGTTTTTTTTCTACCAATTTTTACTGCTGCAACCATTTTTGCAGTATTTATGTTTCCTAGCAGGGTGCGAGCAGTGGACTTGTGGTGAAGGTGCCCTTGGACTTGCTGGAAAACAAATTTTATTGCAGGTGCAGATGGGAGAGATGGTTACGGAGTTGTCCTTGTGATCCTCAACATGTAAGCCAGAGCTTGTTCTCACTTTAGCTGTTGCTGCCTAGCTGGTACCCTGGGTGTTAGCCCACCTTCCCGTTGCCAAGTTGGAATCTTAGCAGCCCGGCTGTCCCAAGGGAATTGTCCAATTTGGCCACAGTTATAGCACGGATTGGGCTTGGGGTTCATCAGTGGGATTTCCCCTCATCTAGGGGTGCAGGGACCCATAAAGAGGGGGATTATTCGTTGGTTTCCTGCATTTACTTAAAGGGAGGTGACAGCCTAATGGTATTATTGTTGGACTATTAATCCAGAGACCCAAGCAATGTTCTGGGGAATTCATGTTCAAATCCTGCCATAACAGATGGAATTTGAAGACAATAAATAACTATAATTAAGAGTCTACTGATAACCATGAATCTATTGTTGATATTTGGGGGAAAACCCATCTGGTTCACTAATGTCCTTTAGGGAAGGAAACTGCCATTTTTACCTGCTCTGGCCTAAATGTAACTCCAGACCCAGAGCAATGTGGTTGACTTTTAACTGCCCTCTAGACAATTGGAGATGGGCAATAAACACTGGTCTAGCTAGTGACACCCTCACGCCGTGAATGAATTGAAAAAATGTTTTATTTCAGCCTTCCCCCTTGTTCCTCCAGGCTGGAGATGAGCTGCGGGTTGTGTGGAGTGCAGTTACATGGACTGTTTGCTTTACCTCGTCCTGTTCCTTAACTTTCCTCTCCCTCACCAGGACTAGTTTTCATGGAGGCTAGGCTTCAGTATGGTAAAATTCCATCGGGACAAATGCTTCACATACCTGGGCTCACTCTCGGCAGCGTGTGTAATGGGAGTACTTACCCAATGTACTCGCGGTTAATTAGTGAGTTGGGATCAGTCCATATTCCCAAATACCCTGGTGAATTGGAGCCACAGACAGCGGTCAAAAGAACTGTGATGTTCCCCTTCCATTGGTGGCACTTACGCAAGTCCATCTATGGGATCCCCCCTATCATGGCCGTCGACAACTGAGGTCTCCATTTGTTTCAGCATTCCACTGCCAGTTATTTGAGGGTCTGGCAGAACTGAATGTACTGTGGGACTGAGGCACATAATGTCAAAGCCTGGCTTGTTTCGCCTCACTAAGCCATGCAATATCCCTTGTTGATAAATTTCATCAAAGAAGGTGTACGGGTCAGAGGTGATGTTAAAAACTGAGACCTTCTTGGCAAAGTTGGCCAGCTGGATATTGGACAAGGGATTTGTATTTGGTTTCTGTGCTGGTTGACCAGGGGATTCTAGGGCAGTGGTGAAGGGCCAATGGGCCTGCAGTTTCAGGGAAAGATGGCCACAGTCCCATAGATGTTCCTTTCTGGTGGATATATCTGGGATTTGTACTGATTCCTCCTTGTCTGATCCCTCACTATCTCCCGCATTTGGTGCTACCTAAAAGGCACACCTCATACAGGCCAATAACTGGTTCTTTAGATTCTCTCTTCCTTTGTTACACTCTGTGTGTTTGCCAGTTTCTGTATTACAGTTGTGCAGCACTCTCTATATTGCTGTTCCAGCCTATCTATCATGGTCAGGACTGCTTTCCTGTCCCTGACTGCCCTTCTTTCATTTGAATAGACCTTTTTATATGGGCATAGAATTAACCCATGTGGATCAGGTTTTCCTGTATTCTGGTGTCCTGCTCTTTTACAACAAGTTTTTAACTTTTCCAGATCATCGCTAGTAATTTCTGATCACTCCTGCAGGTATCTGATCTCAGTGAGTCAGCTGCAGAAACCTTCGGGGCTGCATACTATCACTATTGCTATGGTTGTCTTACTGGTCTTCTTTCATAATTTGTTATGAGTTTCTTGTCATATGTCACGGGCCATGGAAGCCATGGTCCAGGGCCACTCTGGGCTGCTACAGAATCCAGTCCATTTGGCCCACTTTTTAAAAAGGTATTGTCTCAGAGTGTCCTCCCATGTCAGATTAGGGATACTTGTTGCATTTTGTTCATGAGCATATTTGATTAGATTAGATTACTAACAGTGTGGAAACAGGCCCTTCGGCCCAACAAGTACACACCGACCCTCCAAAGCGCAACCCACCCAGACCCATTCCCCTACATTTACCCCTGCACCTAACACTACGGGCAATTTAGCACAGCCAATTCACCTAACCCGCACATTTTTGGACTGTGGGAGGAAACCGGAACACCCGGAGGAAACCCACGCAGACACGGGGAGAACGTGCAAACTCCACACAGTCAGTCGCCTGAGGCGGGAATTGATTCTGGGTCTCTGGCGCTGTGAGGCAACAGTGCTAACCACTGTGCCACCGTGCCGCCCACTGGGTCCTTTGCTAGATTTTTCTTCCATGTTATTAAGGTATGGGAAGTGGCTGTAGTTGGGGTAAGGCTTCAGCTAAATTCTTTTTAGAGTCTCTCTAAATCTTACACGTGTAGAAATAGAGCATGGTGACACCTTCCAACACTACCCAGAGATAGGTCTTTCACCCCTTCTTGTGGCCTGACTGTAGTTTCCTGCACCTGTGTATTATGTCGATCCCTGGGTCCCTGACCCAATATCTGCTGCTTATTCCGGGTACTCTTTAAAATATTCAACACTCATTTTGATTGGGGTAATGGAGTGTGTAGGGGTATGAACAACTGCCAATGTCTTTAGGGTTTCCACACAAGAGGTGAATGCCTGAAAACCTCTAGGCTGACTTCCTCAGAGTCCATCTGTACACTGCTGCCTTTCCACCCTGTGCTCTGCTGGTCAGCTACCAGTTTCCTCAGTTACTCACTTGAATCCTGGCTTTTACGTGGGGTATTTTCCCTCTTAGTTACAGCTCTGTCTGAACTCTGAGGATGCCAGGCGGGTGTGTTCAACTTCGGAGCAGCTTAAAAGTTACTTTTTATCGAAGACCACCCAGCATCGCCATTTGCTGTCTAGTCGCTCCTTAAATAAGTTAGACAATTCCAACTAGAGTGTTTATGAATGAGTTTGCCCAGGTGCCCCACAATACTGAAGTAGTCAAATCACTACAAACACAAGCTGGCACCAATGTGTAAAAAGTCTCAACTTTATTAAGAAACAAGTTGCAATTCCTTTTAATACTAAACAATGCTACTTCTAATCCTATTTGGCTCCTAAAGCTGACAATACTTCTTAAATCTCTTGTAGATTTATGCACTCCCTCTCTGAGAAGCTTCTTTCTCTCTGCTCTCTTCTCTCTCTCTGGACAGTCAACTAGACTCTACATTTTGCTACACTGGTTTCCCAGAAGATCTCCTGATTTCCAGGGAAGCCCTTTTCTTTATATATATCTTTACCCTTAGCTTCTGGGTCTTTCTATAGCTTTAGCCAATCAAGAGATCCTGCTTAATGGCTACCAATGGTTTGAATAGCTTTCTTTATCGCTAAATATTTGTTCCATTGTTTTAGGCTAGAGTGTCTGGTTCATGATTGTTAATATGGTTGGTTGTTTCTTTGTTTAGTTGATGAGATATGTCAATTCAGGATGACTGTTGACAGGATGTGTCTTTTACAATATGCTAATGTGATTAGTGTCTGGTGTCTGGGTTTTGTGACTCCAGAGTTAACTTTGCCAATGTACCCAGTATCCCTTGAAGTTTGGTCATGTTGACAACCTGTCTATATTTTAGCAGCTAGGAAGCTGCTACACCTTTCACTTCCTGATTTATCACTGATTTATTCTGGAATGTTACTCATATCGTCTACAATGAAGACCACTGGAAAATATCTGTTCAATTAATCTGCAACTTTTTTATTTTCCATTCCTAATTCTCCAGATCCACTTTCTATAAGACCACGGCTCACTCATTTGAACTGTTTTCTTAATATTTACAGGAATTCTTAATATCTGTCTCTATATTTCTGGCTAGCTTTCTCTTGTACACTAATATTTCTCTGAATTTTTTTGGTCATTAGTCATAGAATCATAGAGATGTACAGCATGGAAACAGACCCTTCGGTCCAACCTGTCCATGCCGACCAGATATCCCAACCCAATCTAGTTCCAACTGCCAGCACCCGGCCCATATCCCTCCAAACCCTTCCTATTCATATACCCATCCAAATGCCTCATAAATGTTGCAATTGTACCAGCCTCCACCACATCCTCTGGCAGCTCATTCCATACACGTACCACCCTCTGCATGGAAAAGTTGCCCCTTTGGTCTCTTTTATATCTTTCTCCTCTCACCCTAAACCTAGTGGGCGGCACGGTGGCACAGTGGTTAGCACTGCTGCCTCACAGTGCCAGAGACCTGGGTTCAATTCCCGCCTCAGGCGACTCTCTGTGTGGAGTTTGCACGTTCTCCCTGTGTCTGCGTGGGTTTCCTCCGGGTGCTCCGGTTTCCTCCCACAGTCCAAAAATGTGCAGGTTAGGTGAATTGGCCATGTTAAATTGCCCGTAGTGTTAGATGAAGGGGTAAATGTAGGGGAATGGGTCTGGGTGGGTTGCGCTTCGGCGGGTCGGTGTGGACTTATTGGGGCGAAGGGCCTGTTTCCACACTGTAAGTAATCTAATCTATGTCCTCTAGTTCTGGACTCCCCGACCCCAGAGAAAAGACTTTGCCTATTTATTCAATCCATGCCCCTCATAATTTTGTAAACCTCTATAAGTTCACCCCTCAGCCTCCGACGCTCCAGGGAAAACAGCCCCAGCCTGTTCAGCCTCTCCATGTAGCTCAGATCCTCCAACCCTGGCAACATCCTTGTAAATCTTTTCTGAACCCTTTCAAGTTTCACAACATCTTTCCGATAGAAAGGAGACCAGAATTGCACGCAATATTCCAACAGTGGCCTAACCAATGTCCTGTACAGCTGCAACATGACCTCCCAACTTCTGTACTCAGTACTCTGACAAATAAAGGAAAGCAGACCAAATGCCTTCTTCACTATCCTATCTACCTGCGACTCCACTTTCAAGGAGCTATGAACCTGCACTCCAAGGTCTCTTTGTTCAGCAACACTCCCTAGGACCTAACCATGAAGTGTGTAGTTCTGCTAAGATTTGCTTTCCCAAAATGCAGCACCTCGCATTTATCTGAATTAAACTCCATCTGCCGCTTCTCAGCCCATTGGCCCATCTGGTCCTGATCCTGTTGTAATCTGAGGTAACCCTCTTCGCTGTCCACTACACCTCCAATTTTGGTGTCATCTGCAAACTTACTAACTGTACCTCTTATGCTCGCATCCAAATCATTTATGTAAATGACAAAAAGTAGAGGGCCCAGCACCGATCATTGTGGCACTCCACTGGTCACAGGTCTCCAATCTGAAAAACAACCCTCCACCACCACCCTCTGTCTGTTATTATTTTTATTATTATTTTTATTTTTATTTTTATTATAATTTTTGTAGTTTGTCCAATCTTATGACCTGCTTTTGTACATTTTTTTTAGTTTTGATACTATCTTTGGCATTTCTAATCAGATCCATGGAAATTTCCTTCTTGTTGAAATGTCCATCTCATCCTGGCAATGTTTTTCTACAACCTCTACCACCGGGGAGAAGGTACAGAAGTCTGAACACACGCACCAGCTGGTTTCGTAAGTTTCTACCCTACTGTTGTTAGAATACTGAATAGACTCACAAACTCTTAACATTCGCCTGTACCTGTGTTTTTGTTTTTGCTGCTGTTTACCTATTATTTACTTATCTATTCTATTTAATTCTGTGATCTGCCTGTATTGCTCACAAGACAAAGCTTTTCATTGTGCCTCAGTACATGTGACAATAAGTTCAATTCAAATGTATCTATTCTATTTATTCTGGAATATCTTAGAGTCATAGAGTCATAGAGATGTACAGCATGGAAACAGACCCTTCAGTCCAACCCGTCCATGCTGACCAGATATCCCAACCCAATCTAGTCCCAACTGCCAGCACCCGGCCCATATCCCTCCAAAACCTTCCTATTCATGTACCCATCCAAATGCCTTTTAAATGTTGCAATTGTACCAGCCTCCACCACTTCCTCTGGCAGCTCATTCCATACATGTATCACCCTCTGTGTGAAAACGTTGCCCCTTAGGTCTCTTTTATATCTTTCTCCTCTCACCCTAAACCTATGCCTTCTAGTTCTGGACGCCCCAACCCCAGGGAAAAGACTTTGTCTATTTATCCTAACCATGCCACTCATAATTTTGTAAACCTCTATAAGGTCACTCCTCAGCCTCCGACGCTCCAGGGAAAACAGCCCCAGCCTGTTCAGCCTCTCTCTGTAGCTCAGATCCTCCAACCCTGGCAACATCCTTGTAAATCTTTTCTGAACCTTTTCAAGTTTCACAACATCTTTCTGATAGGAAGGACACCAGAATTGCACACAATATTCCAACAGTGGCCGAACCAATGTCCTGTACAGCCGCAACATGATGTCCCAACTCCTGTACTCAATACTCTGACCAATAAAGGAAAGCATACCAAACGCCACCTTCACTATCCTATCTATCTGCGACTCCACTTTCAAGGAGCTATGAACTTGCACTCCAAGGTCTCTTTGTTCAGCAACACTCCCTAGGACCTTACCATTAAGTGTATAAGTCCTGCTAAGATTTGCTTTCCCAAAATGCAGTACCTCGCATTTATCTGAATTAAACTCCATCTGCCACTGCTCAGCCCATTGGCCCATCTGGTCCGGATCCTATTGTAATTTGAGGTAACCCTTTTCGCTGTTCACTACACCTCCAATTTTGGTGTCATCTGCAAACTTACTAACTGTACCACTTATGCTCGCATCCAAATCATTTATGTAAATGACAAAAAGTAGAGGGCCCAGCATTGATCCTTGTGGCACTCCACTGGTCACAGGCCGCCAATCTGAAAAACAACCCCCCACCACCATCCTCTGCCTTCTACCTTTGAGCCAATTCTGTATCTAAATGGCTCGTTCTCCCTGTATTCTATGAGATCTAACTTTGCTAATCAGTCTCCCATGGGGAACCTTGTTGAATGCCTTACTGAAGTCCATATAGATCACATCTACTGCTCTGCCCTCATCAATCTTCTTTGTTACTTCTTCAAAAAACTCAATCAAGTTTGTGAGACATAATTTTGCACGCACAAAGCCATGTTGACTATTCCTAATCTGTCCTTGCCTTTCCAAATACATATACATCCTGTCCCTCAGGATTCCCTCCAACAACTTGCCCACCACTGAGGTCAGGCTCACTGGTCTGTAGTTCCCTGGCTTGTCCTTACCGCCCTTCTTAAACAGTGGTACCACTTTTGCCAACCTCCAGTCTTCCGGCACCTCACCTGTGACAATCGATGATACAAATATCTCAGCAAGAGGCCCAGCAATCACTTCTCTAGCTTCCCACAGAGTTCTCGGGTACACCTGATCAGGTCCTGGGGATTTATCCACTTTTAACCATTCTAAGACATCCAGCAGTTCCTCCTCTGTAATCTGGACATTTTGCAAGATGTCACCATCTATTTCCTTACAGTCTATACCTTCCATACCCTTTTCCACAGTAAATACTGATGCAAAATATTCATTTAGTATCTCCTCCATTTTCTGTGGCTCCACACAAAGGCCGCCTTGCTGATCTTTGAGGGGTCCTATTCTCTCCCTAGTTACCCTTTTGTCCTTAATATATTTGTAAAAACCCTTTGGATTCTCCTTAATTCTATTTGCCAAAGCTATCTCATGTCCCCGTTTTGCCCTCCTGATTTCCCTCTTAAGTATACTCCTACTGCCTTTAAACTCTTCTAAGGATTCACTCGATCTATCCTGTCTATACCTGACATATGCATCCTTCTTTTTCTTAACCAAACCCTCAATTTCTTTAGTCATCCAGCATTCCCTACACCTACCAGCCTTTCCTTTCACCCTGACAGGAATTTACTTTCTCTGGATCCTTATTATCTCATTTCTGAAGGCTTCCCATTTTCCAGCTGTCCCTTTACCTGCAAACATCTGCCTCCAATCAGCTTTCGAAAGTTCTTGCCTAATACCGTCAAAATTGGCCTTTCTCCAATTTAGAACTTTGACTTTTAGATCTGGTCTTTCCTTTTCCATCACTATTTTAAAACGAATAGAATAATGGTCGCTGGCCCCAAAGTGCTCCCCCACTGACACCTCAGTCACCTGCTCTGCCTTATTTCCCAAGAGTAGGTTAAGTTTTGCACCTTCTCTAGTAGGTACATCCACATACTGAATCAGAAAATCTCTATTGACTATAATTTAAACTAATTTGGCAATTCATTTTAACCAACTGTGTTTTCATGCCCTCATAATTCTCCTTATTTAGAATTTTTAAATGTGGATTTTCAGTCCCTCAAACTAAAGGTAAAATTCAATCATATTGTGGTTGCTGCTTCCAAAGAGCACCCTCACTAGGAAATCATTTATTAATCCTATCTCATTGCACAAACCTAGGTCGAGTATAGCCTGCTTTCTGATCAGCTCTAAAACATGCTTTTCTAAGGAAGCATTAGATTAGATTAGATTACTTTACAGTGTGGAAACAGGCCCTTCGGCCCAACAAGTCCACACCGACCCGCCGAAGCGTAACCCACCCATACCCCTACATTTACCCCTTACCTAACACTACGGGCAATTTAAAATGGCCAATTCACCTGACCTGCACATCTTTGGACTGTGGGAGGAAACCGGAGCACCCGGAGGAAACCCACGCAGACACGGGGAGAACGTGCAAACTCCACACAGTCAGTCGCCTGAGGCGGGAATTGAACCCGGGTCTCTGGCGCTGCGAGGCAGCAGTGCTAACCACTGTGCCACCGTGCCGCCCACCATTGAAAATATTCACTAAGCTCCTCAGCTATGCTGCCTACTCCAGCAATATGTAGATTAAAATATCCAATGATTATCACCATGCCTTTTTGACAAACTCTCATTATTTTTTCCTTACTCTTCACCCTACCTTGTGGTTACTGTTAGGGGACCTGTACATCACTCCCACGTTGACTTCTTCATAGAATCCCTACAGCGTGAAAGCAGGACCACACCAACCCTCCAAAGAGCGTCCTACCCAGACTCATCCCCCCTGCTCTGTGCCTGTAATCCTGCCTATCCCATGGCTAATCCACTTAGCCTGCACATTTCTGGTCACTATGGGCAATGAGCATGGCTGATCCACCTAATCTGCACATCTTCGGGCTGTGGAAGGAAACCAGAGATACCTTGTAGACACAGGGAGAACGTGCAAACTCCACACAGACAGTGACCCAAGGACAGAATCAAACCCATGTCCCTGGTGCTGTGAGGCAGCAGTGCTAACCACTGAGCAGCCATGCCACCCCAAATGCTTTTATAATTTTTCATTCCTGCCCAAACTGTTTCTATATCTTGGTTTCCTGAACCTTGGTCATCCTTCTCTATTGCGTAATACATTTATGAACTAACAAAGCTACCTTTTCCTACATTTTTGTCCTTCCTAAGTGTCCTGTTACCTTCTAGACTTAGCTCCCAAATATTGTCATCCTATAGATATGCCTCTTTATTGGATACCAGATTGTACTTACTCATTTCTATTTATGGTCTTGGTTCATCTGTTTTGTTTTGAAGGCTACGTGCATTCAGATACAAAAACTTTATTCTTTTCATAAATTCTAGTCTTATCTGCTGATTTGTACTCTGCATCTTCCTATCACAATATAATGATAATTTCCCATATTAATCTCTTTCTCTTTGCCTTAACTCTACTCTACTCCACTCTACTCTTACCAAATCCTGACAAATTTCATCCCTTGTTCCCAATATTTAATTTTAAAATCCTCTTTACCTCCCTAGTTGGTGCAGTTCACAAGAACACTGGTCCCAGCACAATTCAGTAATACAGATCCCACTTTTCCTAGTCGAGGCGCTAGTGTCCCAGGATCTGGAACCCACATCAGTATTTCAGCCACACATTAATCTCTCTAATCTGATTTGCTCTATGCCAATTTGCATGAGGCTCAGGTAATTATGCAGAGATTATGCCCTTTGAGGTTTTACTTTTTATATGGTGACAATGCAGAAACTCATGCTGACAATGCAGAAACTCTTTTTTGTCCTGCTGTTGTCATCAGTACCTACATGTACCACAATAACTGGATGCTCCCCCTCCAATTTCAAGTTCCATTTCAGACCTGGGCAGGAGTGCAGTCTGGGCTCACACCCTTTGCAATAGAGTATGATGTCAATCCCCCTCACTATATTATCCCATAAGTTCCTTCTTACTCCCGCATATTAATGGCCATGGTCATTTACCTCACTCTCACCCACACAAGTTGAAAGAACCTCAAATCTGTCAGCGAATTGTAAAGATTGTGGCTCCTCTGCCTGGTCCTCCAGGTCCCCTTAACTGTCTCACAGCTATACTCTCTGATTACTGGCCAAATCAGGTGACCAAATCCTAGATGCTGTGCCTGCCTCCTGGTGTAAAGGATCCAGGTAACCTCCCACCTCCCTGATGTTTTGCAGTAGCTTCATCTCCAGTTCAGAAAATCTGAGCCAAAGTTGCTCAAACTTCAAACACTTGCCACAGATGTGTTTGTTCTAGGCCAAATTGACATCCAGGAACTCCCACATACTGTAACTGGGACACCATCTTTATTGTGGTTTAAGTAACTATTTAATTATCTTATTCAAATATGTCTTTAATTATAATTTTATATATTTTATTCATCTTACCATTAGTTGTTATCCTATATTGAAACTTTGGAATAGAATTCACCTTAGTCACATAATAGATGCTTACCAAATAACTGAAGAAGGGTTATACTTGAAACGTTGACCTCTTCACCTCCTGATGCTGCCTGGCTTTCTGTGCTCTTCCAGCCTCCTGCTTGTCTAACTCACCAAATAACTAGCATCTTCTCCTCTAGCAGAGTAAGTCTCTATTTTTGAGGTTGAAAATGTTTAGGAAAAGCAAACATAATGATATGCCACTTTTCATTCCTGTCCAAGGTACCCTTAAATACTTAATTCTAGTATTTGATTTGAAGTTGAAATCAAGTGCTAAGTCATGCTAAGTTGATTAGTTTTATATGCTCCTGAGTCAAAACGTTCATCTGACTGAAATATCTTGTTTAAGCTACTTTTTAATTAAATTATTCTTTGACTAGAAGACTTAAATCTTTGCTCAAGGCTGGCAACTACAGGATTTAAAATTGTAATTTAAGGATAATGAGAACTATAACCAATGAAGTAATTAGATTTGTACAAAATGAAAACTTAGACTTAGTTACTCTGCAACTGCAGCAAAACTGTGATTCTATCATAGAAATTCATAGCACTTGGCCCATCATGAAAGAACTATCCAATTAGTTCTACACCCCTTCTCTCCATGTGCCACCTCACCTACCTGCCACCTGATCTGCCCGTACCCCCATTCACCTGCCACCAACTACCTGTCATTCATTCACTTGACACTCAGGCCACCCATCGCTCCACCCACACAACACTCCACACACTTGTCACCCCAGAGAAAGTGAGAACCGCAGATGCTGGAGATCAGAATCGAGAGTGTGGTGCTGGAAAAGCACAGCAGGTCAGACAGCATCTGAGGAGCAGGAGAATTGACGTTTCGGGCATAAGCCTTCATCAGAAATGGAGGCCTCCTCCATCACCAAACCCTAACCACCTGACGTCTGGAGGAAGAACGCCTCATCTTCCGCCTTGGGACCCTACAACCCCACGACATTAATGTGGATTTCACAGTTTCCTCATTTCCCCTCCTCCCACCTTATCCCAGTCCCAAGCCTCCAAGGCAGCACCACCCTCTTGACCTGCCCATGTCCGCCAACTGTCCGCCCCACCCTCCTCTCCGATGTATCACCTTCTCCCCCATCTTCATTTGCTATTGCATTCTCAGCTACCTTCTCCCAAGCCCCACCCCTCTCCCATTCATCTCTCAGCCCCTTGGCCCACAAGCCTCATTCCTGATGAAGGGCTTATGCCTGAAACATCGACTCTCCTGCTCCTCAGATGCTGCCTGACCGGCTGTGCTTTTCTGGCACCACACTCTTGACTTGTCACCCCACCCATTTACGACACTAACCCCCAGACTTCATCCACTCACACATCCCCTAATATTCACATGCAACATTTAAACATTACCACACAGCAGATAGTGCTGCAAAAATGCAGGAGTGTATTGTCTTCCCACAACGTTACAGCACTGTGATGGTTTTTTTTGATTGATGCTACAATCCACAATCTGGAGAAGCCAGATTCAGAAGACCCATTTCTTTAAAAAGAAATCCTTTGTGGAATCTGGGCTAGGCCAATATGTATAGCCCATCCTTGGCTGCCTCTAGAGAAGGTGATGCTGAGCTGCCTTCTTGAAGTGCTGCAGTCTGTTTCGTGTAGCAGCACTCACATTGCCATTAGAGAGGGAGACCCCAAGATTTCTGTAAAGAAATGTAGAGTATTTTGACAGTATTGAAAATTTGAGCAGTATGACAATCTGACAATGAGTGCAGCCTCACAGAAGAAGCAGCTTATATTATAAATTTTAAGATGGATGCAGTGTTGGCTGGTAAATTATTTAAAAGAGGATGTGTTGAGAGCTCTATGATTATTGAATGGAGTCCAATGGATGTGAAGGGCCATTTCTGGCTATACAGTCGTATGCTTTGAAAAATATTGTAATGTGGTGAGTCTACAGTTAGCTGAAGCATTTCATAGATAATTACCTTCTCCTGGAGTTAGCCTAATTGCCTTATTGGGTCTGAAGCAATTTTCTAGTGACTCCAGAAATTGGTAGTTTTTTTTTCTTACATCACGTTACATTTTCCAATTCCTCATAAATTATTGAACAGCAAACCACTTGAAATCCATTCTGTCAAATTTGTTCCTGTCCTTGTATCAAATTTCAGGGTATAATATTTCAGTATTGATCTGCATCTGTTTAAAAACGTTGCCATAAGCTGGAGGATCAATAACACTCAGCCTTGTGGTCTCACGATGACCTTCGATCTGTTCCTTTCCAGCGCGACCTTCTTCCATCAAAGAGGAGAAATGTCTTTGTTAATGGATCAGATTTTGCCGGCAAAATGCTCGTGAGGCTAACAGCACACAGTTATGTGCGTTCCAGTTGCACAACAGTTTCAGGAAAGGAACAATTTTTTTCCTTAAAAATCAAACATCTGTTCAGCTGCTGCCTGAGTTACATCCTCCTTTATGAGTTTTGTGAAAACTAAACAAAGAGACCGAGGAGTGCAAGTTCATAGTTCACTGAAAGCGGAGTCACAAATAGAGAGGATGGTGAAGGCATTTGGCACATTTGGTCAGTGCATAGTTTCAGATGGAAGGACAATGGCACAGAGAATTCTTAAAACAAATTGAGTTCAAGCATGAAGTCTCCATATCTTCCCCCCAATAAAGCAGGCAACCAAAAACAATAACCATAGAACTATGTGGTCAATGCAATTGCTGATGGTGGTAGGTGAATGAACACACTCTCCAAAAAGCAGTTTATTTAATAATGTATTAATGAAGGTTGTTTCACTGCTGTATTGTTATAAATTTTCTTTTTATTTATGGTTTCTTTTCCTGTTTTACGGTTTTGGGAATTGTATCTATTAATGGTGCAGATTTTATAATACGAAACAAGCTCACTGAAGTTAAGCATTGCCATCTTTATTGATGTCAGACATGTCCTGTAAAGCTAGTGAAATTGAAAAAGTGCAAGTCAAGTTACACACAGAATAAATTTCTCACTGGGCAAACCAACATGCAGGGTGACTAAACTGTGGATTCCTAAATGTCTATATTTACGAATGAAGTAATAGAACATAGAACAATACAGCACAGAACAGGCCCTTGGGCCCTCGATGTTGTGCTGACCTGTGAACTATTCTCAGCTCGTCCCCCTACACTATCCCATCATCATCCATGTGCTTATCTAAGGATTGTTTAAATCTCCCTAATGTGGCTGAGCTGCCTACATTAGCAGGTAGGGCATTCCACACCCTTACCACTCTCTGCGTAAAGAACCTGCCTCTAACATCTGTCTTAAATCTATCACCCCTCAATTTGTAGTTATGCCCCTCGAACAAGCTGCCGTCATCAACCCAGGAAAAAGACTTTCACTGTCTACCCTATCTAATCCTCTGCTCATCCTGTATGTCTCTATCAAATCCCCTCTTGGCCGCCTTCTTTCCAATGAGAACAGACCGAAGTCTCTTAGCCTTTCCTCATAAGACCTTCCCTCCAGATCAGGCAACATCCTGGTAAATCTCCTCTGCACCTTTTCCAATGCTTCCACATCCTTCCTGAAATGTGTCGACCAGAACTGTACACAATATTCCAAGTGTGGCTGCACCAGCGTTTTGTATAGTTGCAGCATGATATTGTGGTTCCGGAACTGAATCCCTCTACCAATGAAACCTAACACACCATATGCCTTCTTAACAGCACTACCAACGTGGGTAGCAACTTTCAGGGATCTATGCACATGGACACCAAGATCCTGCTTCACATCCACACTACCAAGTATCTTTCCATTGACCCAGTACTCTGCCTTCCTGTTATTCGTCCCAAAGTGCATCACCTCATATTTAGCCTCATTGAACTCCATTTGCCACCTCCCAGCCAAATTCTGCAGTTTATCCAAGTCCCCCTGCAACCTGTAACATTCTTCCAAACTGCCCACTACTCCACCGACTTTAGTGTCATCTGCAAATTTACTAATCCATCCACCTGTGCCTGCATCTAAGTCATTTATAAAAATGACAAACAGCAGTGGTCCCAAAACAGATCCTTGTGGCACACCACTAGTAACTGGACTCCAGACTGAATATTTCCCATCAACCACCACTCGCTGCATTCTTTCAGAAAGCCAGTTTCTAATCCAAACTGCTAAATCACTCTCAATTCCATGCCTTTGCAATTTCTCCATCAGCCTACCAAGTGGAACCTTATCAAAGGTTTTACTGAAGTCCATGTATACCACAGCAACTGCCCTACCTTCATCTACATGCTTGGTCACCTTCTCAAAAAACTCAATGAGGTTTGTGAGGCATGACCTGCCCTTGACGAAACCATGTTTACTATCTGAAATCAAATTGTTGTTTGCCAGATGATTATAAATCTTATCTCTCATAGTCCTTTCCAAAACCTTTCCTACAACTGAAGTAAGGCTCACTGGTCTATTATCACCTGGATCATCTCTGCTGCCCTTCTTGAACAAGGGCACAACATTTGCAATCCTCCAGTCCTCAGGTACTAAACCTGTAGACAATGACCACTCAAATATCCAAGCCAAAGGCTCTGCTATCTCCTCCCTAGCTTCCCAGAGAATCCTCAGATAAATCATATCTGGCCCAGGGGACTTGTCTACTTTCACTCTTTCTAGAATTGATAACACCTGTTCGTAACTAACCTCGATCTTTTCTAGTCTAATATCTCGTATCTCATTCTTCTCCTCTACAATATTCTCCTTTTCCTGAGTGAAAACCAACGAGAAATGTTCATTTAGCACCTCTCCGATCTCCACAGGGTCCACATTCAACTTTCCACTTCTGCCTTTGACTGGCCCTATTCCTACCCTAGTCATTCTTTTATCCTCACATACCTATAGAAAGCTTTAGGGTTCTCCTTTATTCTATTTGCTAAAGACTGCTCGTGTCCTCTCTTTGCTCTTCTTAACTCTCTCTTTAAATTCTTCCTAGCTGATCTGTAACTCTCCATCGCCTCATCTGTACCATCTTGTCTCATCAACACATAAGTCTCCTCCTTCCACTTAAGAAGAAATGTAATTTCTGTAGTAAACCATGGTTCCCTTACCTTATCACTTCCTCCCTGCCTGACAGGGACATACCTATCAATGACACGCAATATCTGTTCCTTAAACCAGCTCCACATTTCAATTGTCTGCATCCCCTACATTTTTCTACCCCATTCTATGCATCCTAATTCTTGCCTAATTGCATTATAATTGCCCTTGCCCCATCGATAACTCTTGACCTGTGGCATGTACCTATCCCTTTCCATCGCTAAACTAAATGTAACTGAATTATGGTCACTCTCTCCAAAAGAAATATTTAAAACAATAAATTTTAAAATGTTTTTATAAATTAATATGTAGTAAGTATAAATAAATTGCAAAGGCATGGAATTGAGAGTGATTTAGCAGTTTGGATTAGATTTGGATTGACCAAACTCCATCTAGTGCTAGAGGTTGGTCAGTGACAGTGGCTTGGGGGTCCCTTGGAAGGAGTGTAGGACTTGAAGGTTGGTGAGCCTAGGCAGACGAAGAAAGCCTGGGCCCTGGAACCTTGAAGTTTACAATGGAGGATAGGACTGTGAGGTCTCAAGTCTGAGTGTGAGGGTTGTATCACTGGGGAGACACAGGGACTGGAGTAAGCCAGTAAGGCCTTTCAACCTGCTTCACCTGTCAATAGGATTATGGCTGATCAAAAACCTCAATACCTTTTAGTCACTCCATCAACCCTGTACTCCAATCTGTCAATCTCTGCCATAAACATTTTCGAAGGCTCAGCTTCCATAACCCTCTGAAGGTAAAGAATTCCAAATATTTACAGCCCTCTGAGTAAAAGAATATCTATTCATCTAGGACCTACCCCTCATCTTCTCCCTTATATTCACCGTGGGTCCCTTTAAACGTCTACACTTACCAAACTCTTATCATTTCAGAAATGCTGTGTATATCTATGTCTCCTTTAAAGTGAATAATCTCACATTTTTTCATATTGTATTACATTGGCCATACTCTTGTCCATTCACTTCTTCTGTCTAAATCCTCCTGAAAATCTTCCTCACGTCACACATTCCCACTTAGCTTTGTATCTTCGTCAGATTTGTAAATATTACATTTGGTCCCCATCTCCACATCATTGATGTACATATTGGGCCCAAGCACCGATTCTTGTGTTACCACACTGGTTACAGCCTGCCAATGTGAGAATGAACCTGCTGTTTCCTGCTGTTTCTAGCTGTTAGCCAATCATAAATTCATGTCCTCCCAACCCATGTTCTGTACCTCTTCTAACCAACCTCCTTGAGGGGACTTTATCAAAAACCTTCTGATTTAAGAATGTCTGACTTGCAACATTTGCCTTTATGAATGCATACCATACATGGTTTTACAATTTAAAGACTTGACCTATGAACATTTCCTATAATTAGGAATGTCTGCTTCCTGCTTTCCTGAATTATACTCCGACTGTTGAATAAATTCACACAGAACGAAGAACAAAGAACCTTACAGCACAGGAACAGACCCTCCGGCCCTCCTTGCACGCACCAATCCAGATCCTTGATCTAAACCTGTCACCTATTTTCTAAGGGTCTGTATCCCTCTGCTCCCTGCCCATTCGTTTTTCTGTCTAGATACATCTTAAATTACGCTATCGTGCCCACCTCTACCACCTCCGTTGGCAACACATTCCAGGTACTCACCATCCTCTTTGTAAAGAACTTTCCACATGTATCTCCCTTAAACTTTTCCCCTCTCACTTTGAGCTCGTGACGCCTAGTATTTGAATCCCCCACTCTGAGAAAAAGCTTCTTGTTATCCACCATGTCTACATGTTTCATGATTTTGTAGGCCTCAATCAGGTCCCCTCCTGAACCTCCATCTTTCTAATGAAAATAATCCTAATCTACTCAACCTCTCCTCATAGCAAGCATCCTCCATACCAGGCAGCATCCTGGTGAACCTCCTCTGCACGCTCTTCAAAGCACAAACATCCTTCTGGTCATGTGGCGACCAGAGCTGTATGCAGTATTCCAAATGTGGCCAAACCAAAGTCCTATACAAGTGTAACATGACCTGCCAACTCTTGTACTCAATACCCCGTCTAATGAAGGAAAGCATGCCATAGCCTTCCTGACCACTCTACCGGCCTGTGTTGCCACCTTCAGGGAACAATGGATCTGAACACCCAGATCTCTCTGTACATCAGCTTCCCCAGGACTTTTCCATTTACTGTATAGTTCGCTTTTGAATTGGATCTTCCAAAATGCATCTTTTCGCATTTGCCCGGATTGAACTCCATCTGCCACTTCTCTGCCCAACTCTCCTATCTATATTCTGCTGTATTCTCTGACAGTCCGCTTCACTATCTGCTACTCCACTAATCTTAGTGTCATCTGCAAACCTACTAATCAGCCCACCTTTACCTTCCTCAAAATTATTTGTGTATGTCACAAACACCAGTGGTCCCAGCACGGATCCATGTGGAACACCACTGGTAACAGTTTTCCATTTGGAGAAGCTCCCTTCCACTGCTACTCGCTGCCTCCTGTTGCCCAATCAGTTCTGTATCCATCTAGCCAGTACACCCTGGGCCCCTTCTTCATCAGCCTACTATGGGGTACCTTATCAAACGCCTTACTCAAGTCCATGTATATGACATCTACAACCCTTCCCTCATCAACCAACCTTGTCACATCCTCGAAGGTTTGTAAGACATGACCTTTCCTGCACAAAACCATACTACCTATCATGCATAAGCCCATTTTCTTCCAAATGGAAATAGGTCCTATCTCTTAGTATCTTCTCCAGCAGCTTCCCTACCACTGATGTCAGGCTCACTGGTCTATAATTACCTGGATTATCCTTGCTGCTTTACTTAAACAAGGGAACAACATGAGGAACTCTTCAGCTCTCCCTTCTCAATATTGTTCACTCTAACATGATTTTCCATTCACAAATCCATGCTGACTATGCCCAATCAGATCTTTATTATCCAGTTGTCTAGTTATCTACCTTTATAACTGATTGTAGCATTTTTCTCACTACTGTTGCAAGGCAAAGAAATCTGTAGTTCAAAGATAAAGAACTGTAGATGCTGGAAATCTGAAACAAAACAGGAATTACTGGAAAAACTCACAACTCTGGCATCATCTGTAGAGAGAAAGAACAGTAAATGTTTTGGGTCCAGTCATCCTTCTTCAGAACTGTAGTACCCTACTTTCTCACTCGTTCTCTTTTTGAATAGTGCTACCATTTGCTACCATTTGCTACCATTCAATCATAGAGTCATAGAGATGTACAGCATGGAAACAGATGCTTCGGTCCAACCCGTCCATGCCGATCAGGTATCCCAACCCAATCTAGTCCCACCTGCCAGCACCCGGCCCATATCCCTCCAAATCCTTCCTATTCATATACCCATCCAGATGACTCTTAAATGTTGCAATTGTACAAGCCTCCACCACATCCTCTGGCAGCTTATTCCATACACATACCACCCTCTGCATGAAAACGTTGCCCCTTAGGTCTCTTTTATATCTTTCCCCTCTCACCCTAAACCTATGCCCTCTGGTTCTGCACTCCCTGATCCCAGGGAAAAGACTTTGTCTATTTATCCTATCCTTGCCCCTCATAATTTTGTAAACCTCTATAAGGTCACCCCTCAGCCTCCGACGCTCCAGGGAAAACAGCCCCAGCCTATTCAGCCTCTCTCTATAGCTCAAATTCTCCAACCCTGGCAACATCCTTGCAAATCTTCTCTGAACCCTTTCAAGTTTCACAACATCCTCCCGATAGGAAGGAGACCAGAATTGCATGCAATATTCCAACAGTGGCCTTACAATGTCCCATACAGCTGCAACATGACCTCCCAACTCCTCTACTTGATACTCTGACCAATAAAAGAAAGCATACCAAACGCCTTCTTCACTATCCTATCTACCTGCGACTCACTTTCAAGGAGCTATGAACCTGCACTCCAAGGTCTCTTTGTTCAGCAACACTCCCTAGGACCTTACCATTAAGTGTATAAGTCCTGCTAAGATTTGCTTTCCCAAAATGCAGCACCTCGCATTTATCTGAATTAAACTCCATCTGCCACTTCTCAGCCCATTGGCCCATCTGGTCCAGATCCTGAAGTAATTTGAGGTGACCTTCTTCGCTGTCCACTACACCTCCAATTTTGGTGTCATCTGCAAACTTACTAACTGTACCTCTTATGCTCGCAACCAACTCATTTATGTAAATGACAAAAAGTAGAGGGCCCAGCAGTGATCCTTGTGGCACTCCACTGGTCACAGGCCTCCAGTCTGAAAAACAACCCTCCACCAAGGAATCATTCCAGAATTTATAGAATTTTGGAAGATAATCAACAATTCATTAACTATTACTATAGCCACCTACTTCAATATTCTGGAGGAAGGTCATTTAGATTGTGGAGATTTTGTCAGCTTTCAGCCCCATTCATTTCTCAGTAGAACCTTCTTACTAACACTAAATTTCTTGAACTCCGAGGCACTTGGATATCTACGTCTGGGACATCTTTTTATCTCTTCCTCAGAGGAAACAGCTACAAAGTAAACATTTAACATTTCCTCCATTTCTCTGTGCTCCATTAAAAATTCCCCTGGCTCTGACTGTAGTGATTGGAACCAGGTTGACCTCATTGTTAGTCTGGGCCAATCAGAAAAGCTCTGGCTTACCAATGTAGCCAGGAAATTAGCCCGGGTGTCTCTGGAGAAGGAGCACGCGGTGTCCACCAACACCCTGGAGTTGTTCAGGGAGAGGTGGGCGCCGCAGGGAGTGGAGTGCATCATTTCTCCCTCCAACTCTATTTTGATTTAGTCCCTCCCTTCCCTTTCACTGTTTTGATCACACAGCACTGCCCTTTGATGTGAAGGGCAGTGTTTGTCACTGGCCACCCGGGTGTTTTCCTATCTTCCTGGTGTGGAATTTGAATAAAAATTTGTGCACTTTGTGTCTCTCACTGTGTCTCACACCTGCACACACACACCATGGGTGCTGGGGAAAAAATAAGCACTACCGCACTTAGGTGGTAGTGTGGGGGTTAAATTATTTAAAAAAAAGAAAGAAAAAAAGAAAACAAGAAAAATAATAAATAAACAGGAGTGTTTCCCCTCCTACTCTAAAAAAAAATGTAGCCAGGAAATTAGCCTGGGATCTCTGGAGAAGGAGCACCTGGTATCCACCAACACCCTGGAGTTGTTCAGGGAGTGGTGGGCACCGCAGGGAGTGGAGTGCATTATTTCCCCCTCCAACTCTATTTTGATTTAGTCCCTACCCTCCCCTTCACTGTTTTGATCACACAGCGCTGCCCTTTGATGTGAAGGGCACTGCTTGTCACTGGCCACTCGGGTGTTTCCTTTCTTCCTGGTGGTGGAAATTTGAATAAAGATTTGTACACCTTGTCTCTCACTGTGTCTCACACCTGCACACACACACCATGGGTGATGGGGAAAAAAATAACCACTACCGCAATTAGGCAGTAGTGTGAACAAAAAAGAAAGAAAAAAAATTAACAGGAGTGTTACGGGTTCTGTTCACTCGAAAACAAAATGTAACCAGGAGATTAGAATCTCCTCAGTTCTGACGACTGACTCCAGCTGGCTGGCCACAGCCAGTGCACTGTCTATAAGTAAATAAAAGGTGACTTGGTAACAGGGTACCAGCCTCTGTGCAGCTATTTCCGTGGTGATGGTAGATAACAACAGGATGAGGGCCTCAAGAACATTTGCTTGCAACAGTCATCTTGGAGTTGGGGTATGCATTTCTGGCATCATGTCTTTATTTGGGAAGCTTGACCCATTTGAGCCTGCTGTGAAAA
This sequence comes from Chiloscyllium plagiosum, assembly GCF_037043375.1. Classification (NCBI taxonomy): domain Eukaryota; kingdom Metazoa; phylum Chordata; class Chondrichthyes; order Orectolobiformes; family Hemiscylliidae; genus Chiloscyllium; species Chiloscyllium plagiosum. The sequence goes on along the minus strand of NW_028270146.1, from coordinate 105,278,424 downwards.
AGAATGCAATATGTTTTTCAGAGCAAATAACGTTCAGGCAGATGAAAAAGTAACGAGTAATCCTTCTGACTGACTGCTTGTGGACCCTCAGCATTCTCAGCTACTAAGGATTTAACTTTCCCAGAGGCACCAGACACTAAAACTTTCCAAGAGTTGACGGAGTTGGTTAAAGAATATTATGACCCCTAACCTCCTTTAATTCTGCGGTGTAGTCGGTTTTGTTTGGCTGTTATAGAGTCACAGAGATGTACAGCGCGGAAATAGACCCTTCAGTCCAACTCGTCCATGCCAACCAGATATCCCAAACCAATCTAGAGATTCTGTATTGGGATTTTTTTGCAGAGGTTGAGAGGACTGGCAGAGGCATGTGATTTCGGGTTAACACCATATGACATGCTGAGACACCGTTTGGTATGTGAGATTAATGATGTAACCATGCAGAAGTGCCTACCAGCTGAAGCTGAACTAGACTTCAAACAGGTACGCCAACTAGCTTTGTCATTAGAAAATGCAGCAAGTGGAGCCTGGGAGACTCTGGACATCCCAAAGGGAGTGGACCTGCTCACCTGTCCAACTAAGCTTGGGGAACACCACTTGAGTGCAGCTAATTGTGGAGTCTCATGCAGGATACATCCTGAGGAGAGGGACCCCAAAACCAGTCCACAGCAAAGCCAAACCTAGGCCAAGTAGCCAAAAAGTACTTCAGGATATAGGCCAGCAAGCCATTGTGTTTGCTGCCGGTGTGTGGACTCGAGACAGCAACGGAGTCCTACAAGGCCTGACTTAAGTAAGAAAACTCAGAGGCTGGTATTCAGGAGAATGCACATCCTGGCAAGTTCCCCTCCATCTGGGTTGGAATAATTAAATTGCCTAGTGACTGTTATGAAGGTTTGGAAGTGTACTGTACTTTTAAGAGAATTGAAGGCCTTCGAGAAGTGCACAGAGTGCTGGAGGATTTACCATGTAACGTTTGGTTCAGAACAGCTAGCACTGGTTGGGTTGCCTGGAGACAAAAACAAATTCAAATTCAGCCAATCAGTTTAAATTATACCCCAAAATACCAACCTCCAGTCAAGTTTGAATTGAGTATATTGGCAATATTTGAAGCCAATGACTCAATCCGATGCTTTGGGGGTATAAGACTGGGAAAAATTGAATAGTTGGGAGAGAAGGGCCAAGCCATCAGCACATGCAGACTGCCCACAGAATAGCTCTCTGAAAGGTACCTTTATCTATCAGCGACCTGTGAAACACAATCTCTAAGAAGAAGAAAAGAAGACAAAGGAAGATACAAAGAGCTGATTTGACAGTTGGCTGGTTTTGAAATTTGAATTTTCAGTAAATCTTAATTGGGGGGTTTTATTGGATAGTATTGTCAAAGGGGAAGATAAAAGATGGGTTCGAGAAAGGAATTGTAAATAGTTGTTAGTTAATTATTCTCTGTTATACTTTAAGAAATAAAGTTGTTAATTTTTACTTTAAATAGTTCTTGGGATGGTTCTTGGCCTCTTGAATTTTCACAGATTATTGCATGGGATAAATCATTTCTGTGTTGCTGGTTTAAATTAAGCAGGAGGGTTTACCCCATGTCGTAACAGTGACATTCAAATTGAAACTGATTAAAATTAATGTTTGGTTAAATGGTCACCCAATTGCTATGGAGGTTAATGCCATCGCAGCTGTGGTTGCAGAATCAGTCTTCAACAAGATTTGCTCGAGACGCCAACCTTTAACTTTGCAAGAGACCTCAGCCAGATTGAGAACATACTCTGGGAAAACGTTGCAGATTAAGGGTATGACTTCGCTTCTGGTCTCCTATGAGAAGCAGTTAGTGCAGTTACCACTGATGGCAGTAAAAGACATATAGGGCTGGAATTGGTTGACAAAGATTCACCTGGATTGGTTCAACATTTTTCGATTAGAAAATGGCTGCCTCAGTGAAGTCCTAGTGAAACACCTGGGAGCATTTCAGGAAAATCTTGGGACTATCATGTTGACCAGGAATTCCGAGATTTTTCAAAGCCTGCCCCGGTGCCATTTGCCTTGAGGGCAAAAGAAGAGGTGGAAATCAGCAGGCAGAGAATGAAGGAATCATCAAACCAGTGCAGTTGCAGAATGAGCAGCACTGGTTTGTGAAGCCTGACAGCTCAGTTTGCCTTTGTTGGGATTTTAAGCAAATCATTAACTGCTTCTCCCCGCTGGATAAATACCCGATCCCTCGCATAGAGGACTTGTACACAAAATTGGCAGGGGAGGGCTATCCCTTATGAGCCATGCCTACTTGCAATTGCAACTGGATGAAGAGTCCCAGAAGTACACTACAATTAATACCCATATGGGTTCACATCAATTTACAAGACTGCCATTTGAGGTGTCACCAGCCTGTGCCCTTTTCCAGCAGACCATGGAGAACATTTTACAAGGGCTACTCCAGGTTGCTATTTATCTGGATGATAGGGAAAACCAGCAGAATTCGGACATGGTGCTTAAACATCTCTCCGAGTTGGGCATATGCCTTAGAAAGGAAAGATGGATGTTCCAGGCATCCCACATGACCTACTTGGGTTACAAAATCAACAAAACTGGTTAGAAGAGAAAGTGAGGGCAATCATGGGAGCCCTGGCTTCCACATCTGTACCAGGGCTTAGTTCTTTCCTTGGGTTAGTGAATTATTATGAAAAATTCATACATAACTTGGCCTCCATCTTGGCACCCTTACACGTGCGATCGAAAATGGTCAGCCTTGGAAGTGGTCAGGTCATCGAGAGGTAGTCTTTCAGGAAGTGAAAAAGTAGCTATCACCAACTAATGTATTGGCCCACTACAATCCAAAGTAAGAGGTAGTGCGATGCCTCCCCATACAGTACCAGGGTAGTGTTGGCTCACTGATGACTCAACCGAGAGGAACTTTGGCTCATGCCGAATTCCAATATGTCCAGTAAAGAAGGAAGGCTTGACGGTCATTTTTGGTGTAAGCAAGTTCCTCTACAGACCTTTAACATGAGAATTTGTCATAGAAACAGATCACAAGCCCTGCTAGGGGTACTGAAGGAAGACAAGTCGGTGCCATACATAGCTTCCAGCAGAATTCAGCACTGGACCATTATTCTCAGCCTGTACAAGTACAAATTAGAACACTGTTCAGGAAGCCAAATGGCTAATGCAGATGCCTTGAACCACCTCCCACTGACAGATACTTCCCTGGTCCCTTTCCTGGAAGAGTCCATTTTGGTTTTGAACTTCCTGGACATCCTTCCAGTCACCGCTGACAATATCAGAGTGTGGACACAAAAAGATCCCATCCTAGCAAAACTATAATAGCTGGTGGTAATGGGGGAAGCAAAGGAGCCATCACAACCGTGACTGAAACCTTCCTGCACCAGCCGAGAGCAGATCCTCATAGAGGACGGCATACTACTAAGTAGAGCAAGAGTGTTTGTCCCGAGTAAAAGTTGACACCAGATATTGGCTGAACTCCACCAGGGCTATGCAGGGATATCCAAGATGATGAAACTAGCAAGAAGCTATGTCTGATGGCTGGGGTTGGATGCAGACATAGCTATGTGGGTGAGGCGGTGCCCAGAGTGCTAGCAAGGACAGAAATGATCACATTCAGCAGAGCTGACTGGCCTGGAAAACCGTAGACTCGGTTGGCTGCGTCAGTCCTTTCATGCGCTGAATGCTCTTGGTCATTGTGGACGTCCATTTAAAGCGGTTGGACATGCATAAAACTTGTTCGGCAACTCAGGGATGATGATTGAGAAGCTGTCAGCATTGTTTGTGATACATGGACTCCTGGAAGTATTGGTCACAGACAATGGTACATCATTTACCAGCAGTGAATATTTCCTAAGGTCAAATGGCATTCGGCACATAAGAACAGCTTCATAGTATCCATTGCTCAATGTTCAAGCAAAACAGTGGACCAAACTTTGAAGGCAGGTTTAAAGAAGCAACCGACAGCGTCATTGGCTGTCAAACTGTCCCGGTTCATGTTTGATAATAGGACCGCCCACATGCAACAACCGGGATAGCTCCAGCAGTGTTGCTGATGGGGAGAAGCCTCTCCACCAGGTTAAAGCTGATACTCTCAGACCTTTTGGGGGGCAGCGGGGGGGGGGGGAGGTGAAACAGCAGCAGGAATGCCAATCACATTCTGACTTTAAGCAAAAGAGACGATTTAAGTTGGGGGAAAATCTTTGGTGCAGGATGGCCCTGCATGGGTATTAGGTGAAGTTGGCATGAGGTCAGGTCCTGTCACTTACAACTTTCGAGTAGGTGATACAGTCCTGAACATGCACGGGGTTCACCTGAAAGCCATTATCTCACAAATGGGGCAGGAGCAAAACCTACCTGGTCCCTCAGAACAGCCAGAAGGCCTGACGGAAACCGTAGGTTCTCACCTCTCTGTCTAGTGTCCAGCAAACCTCAACGTCTGAGCTGGATGCAGCCTCAATACTGTTATCTTTGGAAGAAGAGGAAGGAACTCTCCCGAGACCCTCCAGATGCAAGAGGCCGGCTGTGTCAGAGTCCAAATCCGAGGAACCACACTTGGGGCGAAAACATCGCAGGAAAAGCTACAACCCAAAGTCCCCAGGCCTTCATCCCTCGACTTGGGGAAGGGCATGTAGTGAATGGAACCAGATGACCTCATTGACCAATCAGGAAAGTTCTATCTGGCCAATATAGCTGGGAGAGGGGGTTGTTATGGCTTAGGGTGGCATGGTGTCTCACAGCGCTAGGTACCCAGGTTCAATTCCAACATCGGGTGACTGTCTGTGTGGAGTTTACACATTCTCCCTGTGTCTGAGTGGATTTCCTCCCACAATCCAAAGATGTACAGGTTAGGGTGAATTGGCCATCTTAAATTGCCCATAGTGCTCAGGGATATGTAGGTTAGATACACTCTGGATGTAGGTTTGCTCACTGAGCTGGAAGTATGGTGGTCTGGCCTGCTTTTTATTTATGTTTTTCGGTTTCCTTGGGTTGGTGATGTCATTCCCTGTGGTGATGTCATTTCCTGTTCTTTTTCTCCAGGGTTGGTAAACAGGATCTAAGTCATTGTGTTTGCTGATAGAGTTCCTGTTGGAGTGCTGTGCTTCTAGGAATTCTCGCACATGTTTTTACAATATATGTTAATGATATAGAAGATGGTATCAGCAATAACATTAGCAAATTTGCTGATGATACAAAGCTGGGTGGCAGGGTGAAAAGTGATGAGGATGTTAGGAGATTACAGGGTGACCTGGACAAGTTAGGTGAGTGGGCAGATGCATGGCAGATGCAGTTTAATGTGGATAAATGTATGGTTATCCACTTTGGTAGCAAGAACAGGAAGGCAGACTACTACCTCAATGGAATCAATTTATGTAAAGGGGCAGTACAGAGAGATCTGGGTGTTCTTGTACACCAGTCAATGAAGGCAAGCATGCAGGTACAGCAGGTAGTGAAGAAGGCTAATAACATGCTGGCCTTCATAACAAGAGGAATTGAGTATAGAAGCAAAGAGGTGCTTCTGCAGCTGTACAGGGCCCTGGTGAGACCACACCTGGAGTACTGTGTGCAGTTCTGGTCTCCAAATTTGAGAAAAGACATTCTGGCTATTGAGGGAGTGCAGCGTAGGTTCACGAGGTCAATTCCTGGAATGGCAGGATTACCTTACACTGAAAGACTGAAGCGACTGGGCTTGTATACCCTTGAGTTTCGAAGATTGAGAGGGGATCTGATTGAGACGTATAAGATTATGAAAGGATTGGACACTCTGGCAGGAGGAAACATATTTCCACTGATGGGTGAGTGCCGAACCAGAGGACACAGCTTAAAAATATGGGGTAGACCATTTAGGACAGAGATGAGGAGAAACTTCTTCACCCAGAGAGTGGTGGCTGTGTGGAATGCTCTGCCCCAGAGGGCAGTAGAGGCCCACTCTCTGGATTCATTTAAGAAGGAGTTGGATAGAGCTCTCAAAGATAGTGGAATCAAGGGTTATGGAGATAAGGCAGGAACAGGATACTGATTAGGAATGATCAGCCATGATTCTATTGAATGGCGGTGCAGGCTCGAAGGGCTGAATGGCCTACTCCTGCACCTATTGTCTATTGTCTATGTCTCTGTTTGGCTTGTCCCAGGATGGATGTGTTGTCCCAATCAAACTGGTGTCCTTTGTCATCTGTATGTAAGGATACTGGTAAGAGTGAGTCATGTCTTTTTGTGGCTAGTTGATATTGATCTATCCTGGTGGCTAGTTTTCTGCCTGTTTGTCTATATAGTGTTTGTTACAGTTCTTTCAAGGTATTTTGTAAATTAGTTTTGCTTGTTGTCTGTAGAGGGTCCTTCAAGATCATGAGCTGCTGTTTTAGTGTTTTGGTGGGTTTGTGGGCTACCATGATACCAAGAGGTCTGAGTAGTCTGGCAGTCATTTCCAAGATGTCTTTGATATAGGGGAATGGCTACGGTTTCTGGGCACGTTTTGTCGCTTGTTCGGGTTTGTTAGTTTGAGGTAAAATGTAGAGTTGGGGAATGGGTCTGGGTGGGTTACTCTTCGAAGGGTTGGTGTGGACTAGTTGGGCCAAATGGCCTGTTTCCACACTGTAGAGATTCTAAGAATGAAAAGGGATTCTCAGAATGTTTGCCTGCCCCTTTTCTGTGGTTGTGTTTGGGCCTGGGTGTCCCTGGAGAAGGAGCACATGGTGTCTACCAATACTTTTGGCCTCTTTCGGGAAAGGTGGGCACTGCGGGATTGGAGTGCTTTAATTCCCCCTCCAATTCTACTTTGACTTAGCCCCTACCCACCCCTTCACCTTTTTCATGTAAGCATTGCTTGCTCTGGACTTTGCTTGTCACTGGTTCATTGGCCGCACAAGTGTCTTTTCTGGTGGCAGTGTATTAATAAGGTTATTTCCACTTGGTGTTTTTCACTGTATCTTGCACCTATGCACACACACACGCACACACACACAAACATAGTTGCTGAGGACTTTGAACACTAATGCTGTATGGCAGTAGTCTGTGTGTGTGTATGTTGGGGAGGAGGGGGAGACAGAAAAGGGGGAAAAAAAACACAGGGGATTCAGAATCTTCTCAGTTCAGAGAACTGACTCCAAACTGGCTGGCCTGTACTGTGGGGGAAATAAATGTAACCAGGAGATTAGAACCTCCTCAGTTTAGGTGAGTGACTGTGAGCTGGTTGGCCACAGCCAGTGTACAGTGCGTTAAGTAAATAAAGGGTGACTTGGCGATGGGATACCGGTCTCTGTGCAGTTATTTCACTGCCTTTAATTAATTGTAGCCAAATGTTTCCTTTTTACCCAACTATAGCCTATTTTTGCTATGTTATGTTTATATTCTGTTCCCTCTTTCCCTATCGATTTTTCTGTCTTCCATTGTTGCATTCTATAAACCTCCCAACCCTTAAAATTACTGCTATTTCCTGTTGACTCTTTCTTTTAATCTTTGGCAAAACTGAACTTCCTTTGTAAGCTACAATTGATTCACTTTTGAGTTTTTGCATCTTGACAGGATGTGTAGATGCCGTGATTCATGCTGTTGGTCATTTAAAGAGTATCCATTGCCTAAGTACAATGATACCTTTTAATGTATTTTACCAACCCACTTCAGGCAATTTGTGTCTCATACCTTCAAAATGTTCAAAATAAATTGCCTCACTTTCAAGCTCAATGTTAAATTCTATGATATTCCAGCCACTCATTCTGAAAGGTTCTTATACAACAAGGGTATTAATTAGCCCTCTTTTCACTATGTAACACTAGATCCAAAATAGCATGTTCTCTACTTAATTTGTCAACACACTGCCCTAGAAAACTATGCCTAACACACTCCAGAAACTCAGCCTCCACGGTTTCAGTAATGCCCGTTGGTTGATATGCAGATTGAAGTCATCCTTGATAACTAGGTTTCCCTTGTTATTAGCTTCTCTCATCTCCTGATTTATACAATACTTCATACCATTTGGTGGGTTATAAATAATTCTAACCAATGTCTGCTGCCTCTTGCTGTTTCTCAGTTCTACCCAAATAGATTCCGTGCATTGTTCTTCTGATCCCACCCCTTCCTATTAGCACAACCCCATCTCCTTTCCCTTTTGGTCTGTCCTTCATATATTTTTAAGTATTCAGTTCTTAGTCCTGGTCACCATGCAACTGCTGTTCTGTAAGGCAACTAGATCATACCAATGTCCCTTTAGACATCTATCTTGCTGCAAAGACTGTGCACAATCAGGTTGAGTGCCCTTAACTTTGTCTTTTTGATGTCACTTCATGTTCAAAGTATACTCAATACTTGGCTTTGTTTTGCCTCTATCAACTCTCCCCTTAACCTTTTCTTCTGCAAAGATTCATTCCCAGTTTCTCCAACTTATCTACATAACTGAAGTTCTGTTTGCCTGAAATCATGAGTCTCATGAGTCTTTTCTCCACTCTCTCTAGTGTCCTTACATCTTTCCTAAAGTGTGCTACCCAAAATGAATCCATACTCAAGCTGAGGCTATATCTCAGGGTTTTTTTTTAATTTAAGGACTACTTATGTTTGATTGGAAATATAATCAGTAAATGGAACATCAAGAAACGTTACACAAGGAATTTACAGTTATGAAAGGAACATTCGGTTACACAAGGAACATATAACTCTGCTGGAAGCTAGACCTTGATACTTTTTTTGAGACACTTATCACCAGGTGTTTTTGGGAAAAAGGAGTAACTGCCCTGCAACAGGTTATGGATTGTTTTAAGTACAGTTTGTCACAAAACTGAGATAGAGAGAGAAGTTGGAACTCACACCCTCAAGTCTGCAGCAAGTGAAATTGAGTTGAAGAAACAACACTCGTAGACTTTGAAATAAAACTTAAGGCCTTGAAGATTGTTACAATTGGCAACAACGTGATATCATTGCTAAAAATAATTTAAAGTCACCTCATTCCAGCCTTTATTTTGTTTTGTACTTTGATCCACAGAACTTTGTGTCTTTTTGCCTTTAATTAACATCATGATATTCCTAAAAATAACACTGTTTAGATTGTTTACCTTGTCTGCCCTATGTGTGAATGGATAGTGGGTGTTTGAATTGAAAGAGGGGAAAGATTAAGTTTGCATATTGGTAATTGATCTGATTTGCCAAATGCTAGAGGTCGGGTTAGTTATAATAAATAAGTTCTTATTTTATTTTCTGACTGTTTATTTTATCTTGAACAGTGGTCCCAGTTAGGCATGCACTGTCTTGGAGATTAAGTTGGTCATATTTCACAACTGTGACAGCATGATGGCCCAGTGGTTAGTACCGCTGCCTCACAGTGCCAGGGACATCACTTCAGCTCCAGCCTCAGATGACTTTTTGTACATTCTCCCCGTGTCTGTGTGGGTTTCTGCCAGGTGGTCTGCTTTCATTCCACTGTCCAGATGTGTAGATCAGGTAAATGTCTGTGTTGCACAGGCTAGTTGGGTAGCCATGACCTTTTAGAAAAATGTTGGGGGTTGGGGGGGATGATGGGATGCCCTTCAGATCTGATGGGCTGAATGGTCTCTTTCTGTAATGTAAGGATTCCATTATTCACATGGAATAGTGGGGGTTGATTTCAGCACAACCATCTGATGAAGGAACAGCACTCTGAAAGCTAGTGCTTCCAAACAAACCTGTTGGACTATAACCTGGTGTTGTGATGTTTAACCTTATTCCTACCAAGACTGTGACTTATATGTGTGTGTACTTTTAACAAAAATGCATTATTTTTATACTCTATTAAAGCTTAAAGATACTGTTTGCTTCACAAACTGTTTTCTTAACTTGTCCTGCCATATTCTATGACCTATGCATGTGTGCAGTCAGGTCTCTCTACACATACATCCCCCTTTTGAATTGTACCCATTATTTTGTATTTTCCAACAAAAATGTATCACTTCACATTTCTCTGCATAACATTTTATGTGCCACTTCTCTGTTCATTTCACCAACCCATCTGTTTCCTTTTGAAGTTCTGTACTATTAGAGTCATAGAGGTATGCAACACAGATACAAACCCTTCAGTCTCCTCCATGCTGACCAAATTTCCTAAATTATTCTAATTCTATTTGCCAGCACTCATGTCCTCTTTTTGCCCTCCTGATTTTTGTCTTAAATATCCTCCTACTGCCTTTATACTCTTCTACCGTGGGGGCGGCACGGTGGCACAGTGGTTAGCACTGCTGCCTCACAGCGCCAGAGACCCGGGTTCAATTCCCGCCTCAGGCGACTGACTGTGTGGAGTTTGCACATTCTCCCCGTGTCTACGTGGGTTTCATCCGGGTGCTCCGGTTTCCTCCCACAGTCCAAAAATGTGCAGGTTAGGTGAATTGGCCACGCTAAATTGCCCATAGTGTTCGGCGAAGGGGTAAATGTAGGGGAATGGGTCTGGGTGGGTTGCGCTTCAGCGGGTCAATGTGGACTTGTTGGACCGAAGGGCCTGTTTCCACACTGTAAGTAATCTAATCTAAGGATTCACTTGATCTCTCCTGTCTATACGTGATGTATGCTTCCTTCTTTTTCTTAACCATAACCTCAGTTTCTCTAGTCATCCAGCATTCCCTACACCTACCAACCTTTCCTTTCACCCTAACAGGAATATACTTTCTCTGGACTCTTGTTACCACATTTCTGAAGGCTTCCCATTTTCCAGCCATCCCTTTACCTGCGAACATCTGCCCCAATCAGCTTTTGAAAGTTCTTGCTTGATACCATCAAAATTGACCTTCCTCCAATTTAGAACTTCAACTGTTAGATCCGGTCTATCCTTTTCCATCACTATTTTAAATCTAATAGGATTATGGTCGCTGGCCCCAAAGTGCTCCCCCACTGACACCTCAGTCACCTGCCCTGCCTTAACTTCCAAGAGTAGGTCAAGTTTTGCACCTTTTCTAGTAGATACATCCACATACTGAATCAGAAAATTGTCATGTACACACTTAAGAAATTCCATCTTCATTTAAACCCTTAACACTTTAGTAGTCCAGTCTATGTTTGGAAAGTTAAAATCCCCTACCATAATCACCCTGTTCTTACAGATAACTGAAATCTCCTTATTAATTTGTTTCTCAATTTCCCACTGACTATTAGGGGGTCAATAAGGGGGTCTTATTTCTCAGTTCCACCCAAATAACTTCTCTGGATGTAATCCCAAGAGTATCCTCCCTAAGTATAGCTGTAATGCTATCCCTTATCAAAAAACACCACTCCTCCTCCTCTCTTACCCCCCCTTTCTATCTTTCCTCTAGCATTTGTATCCTGGAACATTAAGCTGCCGTCTTGTCCATCCTTGAGCCACGTTTCTATAATTGCTATGATATCCCAGTCCCATGTTCCTAACCATGCCCTGAGTTCATCTGCCTTCTCTGTTAGTTCTCCTGCATTGAAGTAAATGCAGTTTAGTGTATCAGTCCTACCTTGTTCTCTGCGTTGTCCCTGCCTGCCCTGATTCTTTTACTCGCTTCTTTTCTCAACTGTACCAGTCTCAGATTGATCTCTTTCCTCACTATCTCCCTGGGTCCCCCCCCCCCAACCTTACTAGTGTAAATCCTCCCTAGCAGCTCTAGCAAATCTCCCTGCCAGTTATATTAGTCTCCTTTCAATTCAGGTGAAGTCCATCCTTCTGTTTTTGGAGGTCAGTCATCAAAGCTCCAGCATATCTGAGCAGGAGTTCCTTATGATAGTGTCCTTTGCCCAAACATCCTCAACTGCTTCATCAATGCCTTCTCTCATTCATAAGATCAGAAGTGGGCTATTTGCCAATGATTGCACCATGTTCAGCACTATTTCTGACTCCCCACACCATACAAATCTGGGCAATAACCACTGTCACTTGACATTCAATGGTGTTACCCTCTCTAAATACCCCACTATAAAACATCCTGTAGGTTATCATTGATCAGAAACTCAACTGTTCTGACCAAATGAACACAGTCTCTGCAAGAGCAGATCAGATGTTAGGAACGCTATGGTGTGTAACTCACCTGACTCCCCAAAGCCTGTCCACTATCTACAAGGCACAAGTCAGGAATACGATGGAAGACTCCTCATGAGCCTGGATGGGTGCCTCTCCAACAATACTCAAGAAGCTTGACACCATCCCGCTCAAAGCAGCCCGCTTGATTGGCACCATATTCACAAACATCCATTCATTCCATCAGTAATGCTCAGCCACCAAAATGTATATTATAGAACATAGAACATAGAACAGTACAGCACAGAACAGGCCCTTCAGCCCACAATGTTGTGCCGACCACTGATCCTCATGTATGCACCCTTAAATTTCTGTGACCATATGTTTGTCGAGGAGTCTCTTAAATGTCCCCAATGACCCTGCCTCCACAACTGCTGCTGGCAACGCATTGCACGCTCTCACAAATCTCTATGTAAAGAACCCGCCTCTGACATCCCCCTCTATACTTTCCTCCAACCAGCTTAAAACTATGACCCCTCGTGTTAGTCATTTCTGCCCTGGGAAATAGTCTCTGGCTATCAATTCTATCTATGCCTCTCATTACCTTGTATACCTCAATTAGGTCCCCTCTTCTCCTCCTTTTCTCCAATGAAAAAAGTACGAGCTCAGTCAACCTCTCCTCATAAGATAAGCCCTCCAGTCCAGGCAGCATCCTGGTAAACCTCCTCTGAACCCGCTCCAAAGCATCCACATCTTTCTTATAATAGGGCGACCAGAACTGGACACAGTATTCCAAGTGCGGTCTAACCAAAGTTTTATAGAGCTGCAACAAGATCTCACGACTCTTAAACTCAATCCCCCTGTTAATGAAAGCCAAAACACCATATGCTTTCTTAACAACCCTGTCCACTTGGGTGGCCATTTTAAGGGATCTATGTACCTGCACCCCAAGATCTCTCTGTTCCTCCACACTACCAAGAATCCTATCCTTAATCCTGTACTCAGCTCCTTCCAAAATGCATCACCTCGCATTTATCCAGGTTGAACTCCATCTGCCACCTCTCAGCCCATCTCTGCATCCTGTCAATGTCCCGCTGCAGCCTACAACAGCCCTCTATACTGTCAACGACACCTCCAACCTTTGTGTCATCTGCAAACTTGCTGACCCATCCTTCAATCCCCTCATCCAAGTCATTAATAAAAATTACAAACAGTAGAGGCCCAAGGACAGAGCCCTGTGGAACACCACTCACCACAGACTTCCAGGCAGAATATTTTCCTTCTACTACCACTCACTGTCTTCTGTTGGCCAGCCAATTCTGTACCCAGATAGCTGTGTTCCCCTGAATCCCATTCCTCCTGACCTTCTGAATGAGCCTACCATGGGGAACCTTATCAAATGCCTTGCTGAAGTCCATATACACCACATCCACAGCTCGACCCTCATCAACTTTTCTAGTCACATCCTCAAAGAACTCGATAAGGTTTGTGAGGCATGACCTGCCCCTCACAAAGCCGTGTTGACTGCATTTAATCAAGCCATGCTCTTCCAGATGGTCATAAATCTTATCCCTCAGAATCCTTTCTAACACCTTGCAAACGACAGACGTGAGACTTACTGGTCTGTAATTGCCAGGGATTTCCCTATTTCCTTTCTTGAAGAGAGGAATTACATTTGCCTCTCTCAGGTACAACTCCAGTGGAGAGCGAGGATGAAAAGATCTTCGCAAGTGGCGAAGCAATTGCATTTCTCGTCTCCCAAAGCAGCCGAGGACAAATCTGGTCCGGGCCTGGCGACTTGTCAATCTTAATGTTTGACAAAATTTTCAGCACATCAGCTTCCTCTATCACTATCCATTCCAGCATGCACACTTGCTCTTCAAAGGTTTCATTCACTACAAAGTTCGTTTCTTTCGTAAAGACAGAAGCAAAAAACTCATTTAGGGCTTCCCCTACCTCCTCAGACTCCACACACAAATTCCCTATGCTATCCCTGATCGGGCCTACTACAGGATCCACTGCAGAAGTTTGCCAAAAATCCTTAGGCAGCACCAAACCTATGACCACTTTCATCTGGAAGGACAAGGGCAGCAGATGCATGGGAACACCAGCACTTGCAAGTTCCCTTCCAAAACACTCACATCCTTACTTGTTCCTTCAGTGTTGCTGGTTCGAAACCTTGGAATTCCCTCCCAGAAAGCATTATGAGTCTATATCCAGCTCATGAACTGCAGTTGTTCAAGAAGGCAGCTCACCACCAACTTCTCAAGGGCAACTAGGGATGGGCAAAAAAATGCCGGCCTATGTATGAACATAAAAAAGTGAAGTACATAAGACTGAAAAATTAGCCTCAGAAAACCAAACAAAAGTCTCCAAATATCAAGAAATCTCAAGAGGAACCCTTGAAAAAAACGTTTGTTTTGATCCTGCAGCCTTCAAAACGGAGTGAGCTCGGGCAACCAAGAAACTTTCCCTCAAAGGGGAAATCCAGATTTCATTGAATCACAAAAGAGTTTGATACCCTGGTAAAGAAGAATAAGCATACTTCTGGTGGATGTCTGATGATAATACAGTTCAAAGCTCAGCTGAATACAGAACATAGACCAAGAGAGTGGAAACGCATATAAGAGAAGTAATTTCCGTATGAAAGATACCGGAAATGGAATCATAAAATATACAATAGGCATATAAATAATAAAAGGATGGTAAAATGAGAAGCAATTGCCCAATGATATTATCAATAGGCTGTTAATCCAGAGACCCAACTAATGTTCTGGGGACCTGGATTAAATCCTGCCACAGCAAATGGTGAAATTTCAATTCAATAAAGATTTGGAATTAAGAGTCTAATGATGACCATGAAACCATTGCTGATTGTTGGAAAAACCCCCATCTGGTTCACTCGTGGTCCTTTAGGGAAGGAAACTGCCATTCTCACCTGGTCTGGAAGGTGCTAGCTATGAAGAGAGGTTGAGTAGGTTAGAATTATCTTCATTAGAAAAAAGGAGATTGAGGAGGGACCTGATTGAGGTCTACAAATTCATGAAGGGTATAGACAGGGTAGATAGAGATAAGCTTTTTCCCAGGGTGAGGGATTCAATAACGAGCATACAAGGTGAGAGGTGAAAAATTTAAGGGGGATATCCGCAGCAAGTACTTCACACAGAGGGTGGTAGTGCCTGGAACCCATTGCCAGCACAGGTGGTAGAGGCAGGCACGGTATATTCAGTTAAGGTGTGTCAAGACAGATGCACGAGTAGGTGGGGAGCAGAGGGATACAGATGCTTAGGAATCGGGCGATAGGTTTAGACAGTGGATTTTGGATTGGCACTGGCCTGGAGGGCCGAAGGGCCTGTTCCTGGGCTGTAAATATTCTTTGTTCTTTGTATATGTGACTCCAGACCCACAGCAATGTGGTTGACTCTTAGACTGCCCACTGGGCAATAGGGATGGGTAATAAATGCTGGCCTGGCCAATGATGCCTATGTCCCATGAATGAATAAAAAAAAGTGAGCAACCAATTAGGGACCCAAAGAAGGACTTACATATGGAGGCAGGGGGCATTGCTGAGTTATTGAATAAATACTTTACATTTGCTTTTACCAAGGAAGAAATAAATACCTAGATCATGGTGAACAAGGAGGTAAGTCAGACCCTTGAACCATGTAAAATTAGTAAGGATGAGTTATTGAATAAGCTGCCTATACTGCAAGTTGATAAGGCACCAGGACTGGCTGAGATACACTGAGATACAGCCAAACATACTGAGGCAACTGAGAGTGGAAATTGTGAAGGCACAAGCCATAATTTTTCAGTCTCCCTTAGGGGTTATGGCAGTGACAGAAGACTGGAGAATTACAAATGTTACCCTCGACTTGTTCAAACAGAATAAGCCCAATAAGCCGAGCAACCACAGACCAGTCAGTTTAAGCTTAGTGGTGGGGAAACAAGAAATTTGGGACAAATTAGTCAACACTTAGACCATCTTGAGTTAATTAAGGAGAGCCAGCGTGAATCTATTAAGGAAAGGTTGTGATAAACTTAGTTGCTGGAAGTTTTTGATCAGGTTACAGAAAGGGTTAATGAGGATAATTCTGATGACGTAGTGTCAAAAAGGACTTCCAGAATCATTCAATACAGTGCCACACAATAACTGTGTGAGCAAAGCTGTAGTTAAGAGTCAATAGTAACATATGTTATGGACAAGGCCAGACTCCATCAAAATATTTTAAGGTAATCTAGCCCCTAAGCTTTTCTTATTTTAAAAGTATATGTGAAGTGCATATTCCAGGTGTAATGCAGCTGGTCAAACCGCTCGGCTTTAAGCAAAACAGAATTTATTTAAAAACTACAGTTGAAACACAAACAAAAGAAAACCGAATTTAGAATAACTTAACTATTGGATACAGTGACTTAACTAAGGAACTGTTCCAATCCAGCAACATGGACTGTGGGAAGAAACCGGAGCACCCGGAGGAAACCTACGCAGACACGGGGAGAACGTGCAAACTCCACACAGTCAGTCGCCTGAGGCGGGAATTGAACCCGGGTCTCTGGCGCTGTGAGGCAGCAGTGCTAACCACTGTGCCACCGTGCCGCCCACAAATATACTTACATATTAATAGTTTGACATTGGTTTATAAAGCACTATTTCAAAATAGGCAAATTATATAAAACCTGGAAGTCATGAACAGGAAAGGTGCAGTCACTTTATTGGGAGTTTTCTGTAGCCCCCCCCCCCCCCCCCCCCAATAGCAATAGAGACATGGAGGAGCAGATTTTGGAAAGTGTAAAAGTAAAAGGGTTGTTATCATGTGTGACTTCAACTTCCCTAATATTGATTGGAACTTATTAGTGCAAACAGATTGGATAGAGCAGAGTTTGGCAGGTGTATCCAGGAAGGGTTCCTGACTCAACATGTAGATAGGCTGACTAGAGGGGAGACCATATTGGATTTGGTGCTTGGCAATGAACCAAGCCATGTGTCAGATCTCTCAATGGGAGAGCATTTCAGTGATAGAGATCACAACTCTCTGACCTTTTCTATGCTCATAAAGAAGCATTGGAGAAGACGGTATGGTAAAGTATTTAATTAGGTGAGGGGGAATTACAATGGTATTAGGCAGGAACTGGGGCACCTAAATTGGGAACAGAGATTCTCAGGAAAATGCACAACAGAAATTTGGAGATTATTTGGAGAGAACTGGTTGATAGTGCTGGATAGGTTTGTCCCACTGAGGCAAGGAAGGGATGGTAGGGTGAAGGAACCTTGGGTGACAAGGAATATGGAACATCTAGTCAAAAGGAAGAAGGAAGCTTACTTAAGGTTGAGGATGCAAGGATCAGACAGGGCTCTAAAGGGTTACAAGGTAGCCAGGAAGGAACTGAAGAATATACTTAGGAGAGCTAGAAAGGGACATGAAAAAGCCTTGGTGACTAGGATTAAGGAAAACCCGAAGGTGTTCTACACTTATTTGAGGAACAAGAGGATGGCCAGAGTGAGGGTAGGGTCGATCAGGCATAGTGGAGGGAACTTGTGCCTGGAATCAGAGTAGGAAGGGAAAGTCCTTAATGAATACTTTGCTTCAGAATTCACTAGTGAGAGGTACGTTGAGGACAGCATGAAACAGACTGATACGCTCAAACAGGTTGATGTTAAGAAGGCGGGTGTCCTGGAAATTTTGAAAAACATAAGGATAGATAAGTCCTCTGGGCCTGATAGGATATACCCAAGATTACTACAGGAAGAGAGGGAAGAGATTGCTGTGCCTTTAGCGATGATCTTTGTGTCCTCACTGTCCACTGGAGTAGAACCAGATGATTGGAGGGTGCCAAATGTTATTCCCAAGAAAGGGAATAGCGATAACCCTGAGAATTACAGACCAGTCAGTCTTACGTCGGTGGGCAAATTATTGGAGAGGATTCTGAGAGACGTTGTTTGGAAAAGTATAGTTCGATCAGAGATAGTCAGCATAGCTTTGTGAGGGGCAGGTCGTGCCTCACAGCCCTTAATGAATTTTTTGACTATGTGACAAAACACATTGAAGGTAGAATGGTGAATGTGGTATACATGGATTTTAGCAAAGCAATTGATAAGGTTCACCATGTAGGCTCATTCTGAAAATAAGGAGATACAGGGAAGTTTGGCTGTCTGAATACAGAATTGGCTGGTAGATGGAAACTATTCAGCCTGGAGCTCGGTGACCAGTGGTGTTCTGCAAGCATTTTTTCTGGGACATCTGCTCTTAGTAATTTTTATAAATGACTTGGATGAGGAAGTAAATGGATAGGTTAGTACGTTTGCCGATGACACAATGATTGTTGGAGTTGTGGATAGTGTAGAGGGCTGTTGTAGATTGCAATGAGACATTGACAGGATGCAGAGCTGAGCTGAGTGGTGGCAGGTGGAATTCAGCCTGGAAAAGTGTGAAGTTATTCATTTTGGAAGGTTAAGTTTGAATGCAGAATACAGGGTTAAAGGCAGGATGCTTGGCAGTGTGCAGGATCAGAGGGATCTTGGGGTCCATGCCCATAGATCCCTCAAAGTTGCCACCCAACTTGATCGGGCTGTTAAGGAGGTGCACGGTATATTGGCTTTCATTAGCAGAGGGACTGAGTTTAAGAGTGGTGAGGTTACGCTGCAGCACCATAAAGTCTTGGTTGGACCACACTTGGAATATTGTGTTCAGTTTTCATTATAGGAAAGATGTGGAAGCTTTAGAGAGGGTGCAGAGGAGATTTACCAGGATGCTGCCTGGACTGGAGGGCATGTCTTATGAAGAAAGGTTGAGGGAGCTAGGACTTTTTCTCATTGGAGTGAAGAAGGATGAGAGGTGACTTGATAATTGTTCTGTGTCACCATAATCTTACCAGACCATTGGGGTTGCTCCCTCATTACAGAGAATCAACTGGTGGTGATTTAACCTGAGGGGCACCAAACCTCAGGCGAGGGAAGAGGTTGAGAAGGAATTGAACCCATGCTGTTGGCATTACACTGCTCTGTAAACCAACAACTGAACAAAACCGATTACCTGACTTGGTAGAGGTGTACAAGATAATGAGAGGCATAGATAGAGGGGATAGCCAGAGACTTTTTCCCAGGGTGGAAGTGGCTATCATGAGGGGGCATAATTTTAAGGTGATTGGAGGAAAGTTTAGGGGGGATGTCAGAAGTCAGTGCTTTAACACGGAGAGTGGTGGGTACATGAAATGCACTGCCAGCATGGTAGTCGAGTCAGATACATTAGGGACATTTAAGTGACACTTGGATCGGCACATGGATAATAGTAAAATGAAGGATATGTGGGTTAGTCTGATCTTAGACTAAGATAAAAGGTCAGCAAAACATCAAGGGCTGAAGGGCCTGTACTGTGTTGTACTGTTCTATGTTCCATGTTCATTGTGAACTGTGAGGAACAGGGATCGAGTGAGTCCTTAGAAGAGTATAAAGACAGTAGGAGTATACTTAAGAGGGAAGTCAAGAGGGCCAAAAGGGGACATGAGGTAGCTTTGACAAATATAGTTAAGGAGAATTCAAAAGGATTTTATAAATAAATCTAAGGACAAAAACGAAAGAGAACATGGCCCCTCAAAGATCAGCAAGGCAGCCTACGTGTAGAGCTGCAGGAATGGAGGGGATACTAAACATGTATTTTGCATCAATGTTGACTCTGGAGAAGGACATGAAAGATAAAAATGTGGGGAAATAATGGTGACATTTTGAAAATGTCCATATTACAGAAGAGGAGGTATTGGATGTCTTAATATGCATAAAGGTGGATAAATCCCCACAACCTGATCAGATATGCCCTCGAACACTGTGGGAGATTGCTGGGCCTCTTGCTGAGATATTTCTATCATCGATAGCTGATGGAATACTGTGGGTTGGCTAGTGTGATGCCCCTATTTAAGAATGGTGGTAAGGAAAAGCCAGGGAATTATAGACTGGTGAGCCTAACATCAGTGTTGGGCGAGTTGTTGGATGGAATCCTGAGGGACAGGATGTGCATGTATTTGGAAAGGCAAGGAATGACTAGGGATAGTCAGCATGGCTTTGTGAATGGGAAATCATGTCTCACAAACTTCATTGAGTTGTTTGAAGAAGTAACAAAGAGGATTGATATGGGCAGAGTGGTGGACGTGAACCACGTGGACTTCAGTAACGTGTTTGACAAGGTTCCCCATGGTAGACTGGTTGGCAAAGTTAGATCTCATGGAATACAGGGAGAACTACCCATTTAGATACGGAACTGGCTTGAAAGTAGAAGATAGAGAGTCATGGTGGAGGATTGTTTTTCAGACTGGAGGCCTGAGACCAGTGGCGTGCACTGGGTCCACTACTCTTCATCATTTATATAAATGATTTGGACATGAACATAAGAGGTATACTTAGTAAGTTTACAGATGACACCAAATTTGGAGGTATAGTGGACAGCAATAAAAGTTGCCTCAGAGTAGAACAGGATCTTGACCCGATGGCCAATGGGCTGAGGAGTGGCAGATGGAATTTAATTTAGATAAATGTAGGTGTTGCATTTTGGAAAAGCAAATCAGAGAAGGACTTATACACGTAATGGTAAGGTCCTAGGGAGTATTGCTGAACAAAGAAACCTTGGAGTGCAGGTTCATAGTTCCTTGAAAGTAGAGTTGCAAGTAGATAGGATAGTGAAGAAGGCGTTTGGTATGCTTACCTTTATTGGTCAGAGCATTGAATGTAGGAGTTGGAAGGTCATGTTGCGGCTATACAGGACATCAATTAGGCCACTTTTGGAATATTGCATGCAATTCTGGTCTCCTTCCTACCAGAAGGATGTTGTAAAACTTGAATGAGTTCAGAAAAGATTTACAATCATGTTGCCAGGGTTGGTGGGTTTGAGCTATAAGGAGAAGCTGAACATGCTGGGGCTGTTTCCCCTGGAGCATTGGAGGCTGAGGGGTGACCTTATACAGGTTTAAAAAATCATGAGGGGCATGGAAAGGATAAATAGACATGGTCTTTTCCCTAGGGTGGGGGAGTCCAGAACTACAGGGGATAGGTTTAAGGTGCGGGAGGCAATATTTAAAAGGGACCTAAGGGGCAACTTTTTCACACAGAGGGTGGTGCATGTATGGAATGAGCTGCCAGAGGAAGTGGTGGAGTCTGGAACAATTACAGCATTTAAAAGGCATCTGGATGGGTATATGAATAGGAAGGGTTTAGAGGGATATGAGCCAAGCGCTGGCAAATGGATAGGATTAGGATATCTGATCAGCATGGATAGATTGGACCGAAGGGTTCTGTTTCCATGCTGTACATCTCTTTGACTCTATGACTCTAAACATCTTATTTTGTGCCAGGTTTGACTCTAACCGTGGAGAGTTTACCCCTGATAGCAGATGCATGGGAACACCAGCACTTGCAAGTTCCCCTCCAAACCACTCACCAATGATTCCATTTTGCTTGGGCTCCTTCGGCAACAGTGAGTCAAATGCCATCTTGATGTTAAGGGCATTCTCACATTACCTCCGGAATTCAGCTCTTTTATCCATATTCTAACCAAACCTGTAATGAAAAAGTTGAGTGGTCATGGTGGAACCCAAACTGGGCATCCCAGAGAGGTTATTGCTGAGCAGGTGCTGCTTGACAGCACTGTTGTTGACATCTTTCATCACTTTACTAAGGGTCGAGAGTAGATTGATGGGGCAGTAGTTTGGTCAGGCTGGATGAGTCCTGCTTTTTGTGTACAGGATACACCTAGCAATTTTCCACCATGTTGGGTAGATGTCAGTGTTGTAACTGTACCAGAAGAGCTTGGCTATGGGAGCGGCTGGTTCTAGAGCACAAATTTTCAATATTAACCTTTTCAGTATCTAATGCCTCCAATTACTTTTTGATATCATGTGGAGTGAATCAAATTGGCTGAAGACTGATATCTGTTGTGCTGGGGACATCAGCAGGAGTCCGAAATGGATCACCAACTCAGCACTTCTGGCTGAAGATTGCTGCAAATGCTTCAGCCTCATCTTTTGCACTGATGTGCTGGACTCTTCCCTCATTGAAGTTCACACAATCTCACATACATGTACTCCCTCACACTCCCACACACTCTCTCTCACTCACACAGATTTAGAGTTTTCCTTGATCCTATCCGCCAAAGATTTCTCATGTCCCCTCCTGGCTCTTCTTAGCTCTCTCCTTAGGTCTTTCCTGGCTAACTTCTAACTCTCAAGCATCCTAACTGAACCTTCACGTCTCACTCTAACATAAGCCTTCTGCTGCTTCTTGAACAGAGATTCAATTTCTTTAGTAAACCACAGCTCCCTCGCTCGACCACTTCCTCCCTGCCTGATAAGTACAGATTTTATCAAAAACCCGCAGTAGCTGTTCCTTGGATAAGCTCCACATTTCAATTGCGTCCATCCCCTGCAATTTCCTTCCCCATCCTACGCATCCTAAATCTTGCCTAATCGCATCATAATGACCTTTTCCCCAGCTATACCTCTTGGTATAGGTATATACCAATCCTTTTCATCGCTAAAGTAAACATAACTGAATTGTGGTCACTAAAGTAAACACAGCCGAACTGTGTCACTATCATCAAAGTACTTACCTACATCCAAGTTTAAACCCTCTCAAACAGCATTAGAAAATACCACCCAAGGTTATTGGTTCTCCTCTGGTTCAGGTGTAGACTATCCTGTTTGTAGGTGTCCCACCTACCCCAGAATGAGCCCCAATTATCCAGGTATCCAAAACCCTCCCTCCTACACCATTCCTGTAGCCACGTTCAACTCCTCTCTCTCCCTATTCCTTGCGTTGCTAGCACGTGGCACAGCTAACAAACCAGAGATAACAACTCTGTTTGTTCTAGTCTAAGCTTTCCTCCAGCTGCCTGAATTTCTGCCTTAAATCCCCATCCCTTTTCCTGCCCACAACTTGGAGCTGCTCCCCCTCCCCCTCAAAGATCCCGAAAACAAAATCCAAGACATCATGAAACAAGGCACCTGGGAGGCAACACAGCAACTAAATGTCTCTCTCGTTCTCACAGAACCTCCTGTCTGTCCCCCTAACTATGGAGTCCCCAGTAACTAATGCTCTGCTCCTCTCCCCCTTCCCTTCTGAGCAACAGGGACTGACTGTGCCTGAGCCCTGTGTATTATTGCTTACCTGTGGTAAGTCCCCCCACCAACAGTATCCAAAACGGTATACTTGTTGTTGAGGGGAACGGCCACAGGGGTTCCCTGCTCTGTCTGCCAGTACCCCTGATTGTAACGCATCTATCTCTTTCTTGTACCTGAAGTGTGACTACCTCCGTATAACTCCTCTCAATAACCTAGTGTTGCTTCTGGCATATCCTCCTGCACTCCCTATTGAATCGGGCTTGATTGCCTGGCTTGATGGTAATGGTAGAGTGGGGAATATGCTGGCCCATGAGTTTAAGGTTTGTGCTGGAGTACAAATCTGCTGCTGTTGATGGCCTACAGTACCTCATGGTCCGGTCTTGAGTTGCTAGATCTGTCCGTAGTCTGTCCCACTTAGCATGGCGATTGTGTCATACAAAGCAACGGAGGGTATTCTTGATGTGAAGGTGGGACTTTGTCTCCATGAGGCCTGCGTGGTGATCACTCTTACTAATACCGTCATGGACAGATGCGTCTGCAATTGGGTGATTGGTAAGGATAAAGTCAAATATGATTTTCCCTCTTGTTAGTTTCTTTATCATCTGCTGCGGAGCTAGTCTAGCAGCAATGTCCTTTATGACCCTACCAGCTTGATCAGTAGTGAAATTGCCGAGCCACTCTTGGTTGTAGACATTAAAATCCCTCGTCTATTTGTGTGCTATATGGGGAACCTGGACTCAATAGAAACAGAATGAGATGGGCAGCCAATAATTATCACTGCTCCGTTAATCTTAAAGCCACAACACATGTGGAAAGCATTAATTTCCTGGACACCATAGTATTTAAATTGGTACAAGCCAACAGACAGAAGCTACCAACAAATGCATTTAGAACAAAACTGATACATCTTTAAATATATAAATACCCATTATCCTGAACACCTATTCATGGACTGGTTAACCCATTGCATTTTTGGCTCTGACACAGAAACTGCACTCTCAATAATTCATAGAATGTCAGATGCTTTAAGATGTGATAACACACATATATATAAATCCTTGAAATAAATCTGTTCTGTATTAAATTATGCAATTGACATAATTACAATTCATTACAATCACATCAACTTAATTTTCCCCATATAGTACCTCCTGAACACTTGCTGCTTTAACTTGCAAGGAAATCAAATACTCTGTTTTCTGTAGACAATTTTATAGTGCTCTTTGATAAAAATTTAGAAATGTTTTGTCTCTTTACAGCCCCTCTCTCCCTCTGTAGACCCTCTGCTCTCTTGCAGCCCTTACTCCTCTTTCCAGCTCCTTTCCTGCCTGAAGTACAGGTACTTACCTCCCACAGCTCCTTTTCCCACACCCACCAGTTCTCCAGCCCCACTCCCCTCCAGCCATAGTCCCTTGGCCTTGCACATCTGTCATCATTCTCTCGAATCTCTGCCTCTCTCCTTATTAAATTTGAAGCCTTCCCTCCTCTGTAACTGTGGCCTGGACAGCATCCTCCTCTTCTATAAAATCCATGTCCCCAGCCTCCATGTGCAAATCCCCTTATTTATCTTTGATTGGCAAGAGAGGATATAAGGATTTTTCTTCATATTAGCTGCTGGTCTTTTCTCATAATTCCTTTTTGCTTCTCTTATTTTCTTTTTCACCTCTCCTTTTTGCCATTTTCTGTCTTACAGCTTCATAAGCATCACTCATGGGATGTGGGTGCTGTCAGCAGAGCCTATCTCTAGTTGCCTTTGAGAAGTAGGGTAGTGATGAACTGCCTTCCTGAACAACTACCCTACTTTATTTATTTTCTGTGGTTAGGCCCATAATGCAATTTGGGAGGGAGTGCTAGGATTTTGACCCAGCAACAATGAAGGAATGCTGAAACAAACGTTGAGAATGTTGGAGAAACTCAGCAGATCCAATACCAGGGTCAAAGTTTAAGGATACAGGTTGGTCATTTAGAACTGAGATGAAGAGAAATGTCTTCACCCAGAGAATGGTGAGGCTGTGGGATTCTCTGCCATGGAAAACGATTGAGGCCAAAATATTAAATACTTTCAAGAAGGAGTTAGATCTGGCTCATAGGGCTAAAGGGATCAAAGGGCATGGGGGAGAAAGCAGGAACAGGGGATTGAGTTGGATGACCAGCCAAGATTGTCATGAATGGCTGAGCAGGCTCGAAGGGCCGAGTGGCCTACTCCGACTTTCTGTTTCCATAGATTTATGCTGATCCAAAAGGTTCATCTTTTTTCATATGATTCTGTCTGACTGGCAGAGCATTTTCCAGCATTTTCTGCTCTTATGTCAGATTTCTGGCATCCATAGCAAATTGAAGGGCTATTATTGTTATAATCTGTTCTTGACTTCCTGCCAGATAATGGTCCAAATGTTCCTGTGGTCAGTCAATGATTAGTATCTGCCATTATTTAGATTTGGCATTGCCCCGTTTAGGTTTTTAAATTTCTTGCTGCAAATATTGGTAATGTCACAGTGAAGTGGTTCAGACATCTGGGATTTGATTGAACAGAGTAAGCAACTGGGTATGTCTTATATCTGTCACCGAAAAATGAAATACTTTTGCACAAATTCATTTTTTCATACATTACAAAAGTTGACTAACACGAGGGGTCATAGTTTTAAGCTGGTTGGAGGAAAGTATAGAGGGGATGTCAGAGGCGGGTTCTTTACACAGAGAGTTGAGAGAGCATGGAATGCATTGCCAGCAGCAATTGTGGAGGCAGGGTCATTGGGGACATTTAAGAGACTCCTGGACATGCATATGGTCACAGAAATTTGAGGGTGCATACATGAGGATCAGTGGTCGGCACAACATTGTGGGCTGAAGGGCCTGTTCTGTGCTGTAATGTTCTATGTTCTATGGATAAATTTTGGTATACATTAAAATCTCATGGTTTTCTAATATGAGCTCTTTGGATATGCATTCCAGCTCAGGCCAGATTTTTGCGTTACTTTTAAACAATGTTTATGAGTAGATTATTCATGATGGAGAGGCTACAGAGCTTTGTGCACTGTGCAGTATAGGTTACAATCTACCAGCAAATACTACCACATGACTGCTGAGGCTACAGTCACATCACTGTTTATCCTGGCTCAATATCTCCCATATAAACTATCTCAGTTTCCAATGTTATGAACTGAAAATGTTCTCTCAACATTATTTGCTGGAATATTTAACTAAGGGTATTCCCTTTAGGACGAATTTCCAATCCTACCATTTTCTCCCCAAAATCCATCATTCACAAATTCAAGTGCTGTGGCACTCTCAAAAATGCATAAAAGGGTGGTGGAAGACTGATCGGGAACCATACTTGCAGCAGCCGAAACAAAAAGAGTAGAATTTGTAACTTTATCCCAAATCTCACAGCACTGAAAGGACTAGTGGCCAAAGGCATGTCACATCAGGATAAAGACAGGACACCACTTCTTAACAAGATGCCAATTAATTTAATCTTTTCAAGATACCTTCTGTATCAAGAGAAGGTCCTACAATTAAAAACTACTGAATAGTGAAGCTTTACCAATAAGAAGATGCGCTTTAACTCAAATTTAGGATCAAAGTGGAGAAATCTGATAATTGCCTTCTACTAAAGACTACAGAGTATAAATTCACTTCCTCCAAAGACTATGAAGAATCACAAAATGTCTCTTCAGGAATTTCTGCTTGCACTGGAAGATTTTGCAATCAAGACTGTTGAGACTGCACCTGGGTTTATCACAAAACATTCTGGTTGAAAAAGGCTAGATGAAAGGAATTTCAAAATTGACTGCTGTCACATTTGACAAGTGTTTCTGTAAGTTTCAATCAGATCCTTCTCATCTCCTGACTAAACCAACGTGAAGCATATTAGAGTCATAGAATCATAGAATCCTACGACACGGAGACAGGCCCTTTTGCCCAAACTGGTCCAGCCGACCAAAATGTCCAACCACACTAAGCCCATTTCCCTGCACTTAGCCCATATCCTTCTAAACCTTTCCGATCCATGTATTTGCCCAAATGCCTTTTAAATGTTGTTAATGGACCCACCTCAACACTTCTGCTGGCAGCTCATTTCATATGCATGCTATCCTCTGTGTAAAAACGTTTCCCCTTAGGTTCCCTTTTATTTTTTCCTTAACCTTAAACTGACACCTTTTAGTTTTCGACTTCCCAATTCTGTGAAAAAGACTGAGTGCATTCAGACTATCCATTTCTCTCGTGATCTTATACACTTCTAGAAGATCTCTCCTCAGCCTCCTACACTCTAAAGAAAAAAGTCCTCACTTGTCTCCCTATAACTCAGACCCTTGAGTCCTGGCAACATCCTTGCAAATTTCTTCTCCACTCTTTCCAGTTTAGTAACATCTTTCCTATAGCAAGGTGACCAAAACTGAGCACAATGCTCCAAGTGTGGTCTCACCAATGTCCTTTACAACTGCAACATAACTTCCCAACTTCTATACTCAATGCCCTGACTGATGAAGGCCAGTGTGCCAAAAACCTTCTTCACTGCCCTCCACTTTCAGGAGAACCATGCACCTGAACTCCAAGGTCCTTCTGTTGCACTACACTCTTTAAGGTCCTATTATTCACCATGAAACTGTTACCATGACTTGACTTTTCAACATGCAAGACCTTACACTTATCTATATTAAACTCCATTTGCCATTTATCAGTGCACTTCCCCAGCTGATCAAGGTCCTGATGCAATTTCTGATAATCTTCCTCACTTTCCACAATACCTTCTTACTTTAGTGTCATCTGCAAACGTACTAATCATGCCTGTACATTCTCATCCAAATCATTGATTTGGATAACAAACAACAATGGGCCCAGCACCGATCCCTGAGGCAGTCCACTAGTCATAAGCCTCCAGTCCGACAAGCATCCTTCCACTATTATCCTCTGCTTCCTACCATCAAGCCAATTGTGTATCCAATTTGCTAGCTCCCCCTAGATTGCATGTATTCTAACCTTCCAGAGCAGCCTACCATGTGGAACCTAATCAAAGGGATTATTGAAATCCATATAGACTACAGCCATCATCCTGCCCTCATCAACGTTCCTGGTCACTTCATCAAAGAAGTCTAACAAATTTGTGAATAATAATATTCTTGGTACTCATACAAAAGCAGAACACCATTCTCATGTTTCTGTGTTGCTGTTGAATGTTTCAGCATCTGCAGTGTTTTTTGTTGCCTGTAGTCTTGGACAATCAAGTGCATCTGTCTGTTGCTGTTTGAAAGATCATCATGACTATCTTGTAAAGTTGTAAGTGCTGGAATTTTCATCGTATCTTCAATAGACACATGTAGTGTTTCTTCCTTTGCATTCTTGTTCACACACATTAGCATCACCATAGGAGAAGGTGAAGAATTCTGCTCCATCTGATAAAGTTAAAAATCACACAACACCAGGTTATAGTCCAACAGGTTTAATTGGAAGCACACTAGCTTTTGGAGCGACGCTCCTTCATCAGGTGATTGTGGAGGGCTCGATCGTAACATAGAATTTATAGCAAAAATTTACAGTGTGATGTAACTGAAATTATACATTGAAGAATTGATTGTCTGTTAAGCCTTTCATCTGTTAGAATACAGTGATAGTTTGACTTCTTTCATGTGTAAATCACAAAACCCTTTTTCTTAAAGTTGCATTCTCGGGTTAGCTGTTAACAATGGTGATAGCTAGACAATATGTTGAAGGTGTTAGCCTCCTGTATTCTCTGTCTATGACCTGATGTTTAGATTGATTCTAATCTAAAAAGTGAGATAACAGAGTTTTGCATAAATTCATACAGTTTTTGAGCTCACAGTTCTACATGAATGTATGCAGTTTTTGAGCAAAGTGCAGTGTAACTCTGCAAGTACAAATTCACCACACAAAATATATGTGTGCATGTGGCTCTTTGTCTGTGTGTGTGTGTCTGCCTGTCTGGGGTGGGGGTTGTGAGTGTGAGAAAGTGTGTGTGTGTGTGTAGTGAGTGCAGAGTGTCTTAAGTCTGTGAGGGGGTGCATGTGTGGGAGTGTGTGTGTCTATAAGGGTGTGTGTGGGTGTCTGTGTGCGCGTCTGTGTGTACCTGTGTCCGTGTGTATGTGAGAGAGTGTGTGTGTGTGTGTGTAGGAATATCTGTGTGTGTGTGTAGTGCAATGGTGATCACCTGTAATGTGACATGAACCCAAGGTCCTGGTTGAGGCCCTCCCTATGGGTACCGAACTTAGCTATCAGCCTCTGCTCAGCCACTTTCCTCTGCTGCCTGTCCCGAAGTCCACCTTGGAGGATGGTCATCTGAAGGTCCGAGGCTGAATGTCCTGGACCACTGAAGTGTTCCCCAACTGGGAGGGAACACTCCTGTCTGTTGATTGTTGTGCGGTGCCCATTCATCCATTGTCGGAGCCTTTGCTCGGTTTCCCCAATGTACCAAGCCTCCGGGCATCCTTGCCTGCAACGTATAAGATAGACAATGTTGGCTGAGTCACATGAGTATCTACCATGTACAAGATGGGAGGTGTTCCCACGCGTAATAGTGGTATCTATGTCCACAATCTGACACGTCTTGCAGCGTCCACCGTGACAGGGTTGTATGGAACAGGGTTATATTTTGTGTGGTGAATTTGTACTTGCAGAGTTACATTGCATTTTGCTCAAAAACTGCATACATTCATGTAGAACTCTGAGCTCAAAAACGGCATGAATTCATGTAAAACTCCGTTATCTCACTTTTTAGATTAGAATCAATCTAAACATCAGGTCATAGACAGAGAACACAGGGGGCTAACACCTTCAACATGTTGTCTAGCTATCACCATTGTTAACAGCTAACCCAAGAATACAACTTTTTAAAAAAAAGGTTTTGCGATTTACACATGAAAGAAGTGAAACTATCACTATATTCTAACAGATGAAAGGCTCAACAGACAATCAATTTTTCAATGTATAATTTCAGTTACATCACACTAAATTTTTGCTATAAATTCTGTGTTACAATCGAGCCCTCTAGAATCACCTGATGAAGGAGCGTCGCTCCGAAAGCTAGTGTGCTTCCAATTAAACCTGTTGGACTATAACCTGGTGTTGTGTGATTTTTAACTTTATACACCCCAGTCCAACACCGGCATCTCCAAATCATGGCTCCATCTGATATAAGACATTGTAAAATGGACTGGAATGTACTGCAATCAAAACTGAAAGTTAAGGTACCACCAAATTTTCTTCCTGAAATGACAAAACTGGCCTTTTAGTAGCATGTTTTCAGGCTCACTCCGGTCTATCTTACAGTCAAGACTAAGGAAGAGGCTCATTCTCATCAAACATGACTGGAGATGGATTATAAAGCTGATTAAACTCTTGGGAAAGCTGAAAAATTTATTCACAAAATGTCATCCAATCTTCTTGTCATAAATCTTCAGGAACTAGAGAAAACTGTGGAAATGTTTCACAAAAGATGTTCTGTAAACAGGCTGGAGAGGCTGAAGTAATTCCCTACAAAGTAGACTGTAACCATCATCTTGCCATATCATTCCCTTGCAGAATGGATTGGAATGTTATTACCTGGACTGCAATTGCTGGTAACTACTGTGGAAGACCTCTTGGACACAGGTTTGTTAACTTAACAAAGATATGTTCTGATTCGGTAAGACGTAAATGCGCTCTTTAACAACTTCCCTTTGCAGGTGAGTGCTGTTTCAAAACAACTTATGGCTCAAAGAGTGCCACCCCTCAGAAGCTGAACTTGACATCTGATTAAAGAAGGTTCCATATTCTAAGGCGTACAATGTAAAGTATCTCCAAAGTATCAGGCAGCATAGTAATAGCTGACCCTGAATCAAGAAAAAAGTGAATTTTAAAATTTACGATCTGAAATTATTTGATGAAAAATCCTGGTCCAGAAAACATTCTCTGGTTTAGGACCAAGAAAGTGTGTAATTTCCAAATTTTCTTCTTCCTTCTATTCAATGTGCTGGGTATGCCTTTGTGCTGGAGGCGATCTATTCGATTTAGTTTTAAGACATTGTCATTGCAAAACTGATTAAAGTGACCAAATCTGCCACACTGCTGGGAAATCCTTTAGTGTGCAGTACCTTCTTAGACCTTAAGATATAGGAGCAGATCTAAGCAGTCAAACTTAACCACATCAGATCTGCTCTGTCATTTGATTATAGTTGATATGGTTCTCAACCCCATGCACCTGCCTTCTACCTATAACCTTTGATCCCCTTACTCATCAAGAACCTATCTATCTCTCTCTTAAATACATTCAAAGACTTGGCCTCCACAACCTTCTGTGGCAATGAGTTCCATTATTCACCACCATCTGGCTGACAAGATTTCTCCTCACCATTGTTCTAACCAGTCGTCCCTTCACTCTGAGGCTGTGCCATTGGGTCCTAGTCTCATCTGCTAGTGCAAACATCTTATCCATGTCCACTCTATCCAGGCCTCACAGTATTCTGTAAGTTTCAATCAGATCTGCCTCGTCCTCCTAAACTCCATGGTAGGCAGACCCAGGGTCCTGAACTGCTCGTCATATGACAAGCTCTTCATCCCCAGAATCATTCTTGCAAATCTCCTTTGGATCCTCTCCAAGGCCAGTAATCCTTCCTTAGAAATGGGGCCCAAAACTGTTCACAATATTTTACAATATACAATTTGACCAGAGTCTTATACAGCCTCAGTAATCCCAACTCTTGTATTCTTGCCCTCTTGAAATGAATGCTAACGTTATATTTGCCTTCTCAACTGCCAACTGAAATTGTATGTTAACCTGAACTTGGACTCCTAAGTCCCTTTATACTCCAGATTTTTGAAGCCTTTCCTGATTTAGAAAATAGTGTACGCCTCTATTCTTCTTACCAAAAGGGAATGATCTTGCACTTTCACACATTGCGTTCCATCTGTCACTTCTTTGCACACACTCTCAGCCTGAGCAAGGCCTTCTTATGCCTTAACACTACCAGTCCCTCCACTTTTCTTTGTGTCATCTGGAAACTTAGTAACACTGCTCCAGTTGATGTGTAATGTAAATAATCATGATCATAACACTGATCCCTGTGGTACTCCACTAGAATCCAGCTGCCATCCTGAAAAAAACCCTTTTTCCCTTTAGCCAATCCTCTAGTCATGACAGTACCTTACTCCTAATATCATGGGCTCTTTTAACTTATTTAGCAGCCTCCTGTGCAGCACTTTGTCAAAAGTCTTCTCGAAATCCAAATAGAACATACCCATGGGCTATCTTTTGTCTAACTTGCTCATTACCTCCTCAAAGAATTCTAACGGATTGGTCAGGCATGATCTTCCCTTAATGAAGCCATGCTGACTCAGCCCTATTTTACCATGCGCTTTCAAGTATTTTGCAAGCTTGTCCTTAATAAAATTTGCCAATGACTGAGGTCAGGCTAATTAGACTATAAGTTCTCATCTTCTCTTTCCTCCCTTGTTAAGCAGAGGTGTTACATTTGCCATAATCCAATCCTCTGAGACCCTGCCCACAGTGATCCCTGATACATCACCACCGCAATCTCCTCAGCTATCTCCTTCAGAACCCTGGGGTGTAGTTACAATCATGCAGTCATAGAGACGTACAGCACATAAACAGACCCTTCGGTCCAATTCGTCCATGCTGACCAGATATCCCAAACTAATCTAGTCCCATTTGCCAGCATTTGGCCTATATCCCTCTAAACTCTTCATATTCATATACCCATCCAGATGCCTTTTAAATGTTGTAATTGTACCAGCTTCCACCACTTCCTCTGGCAGCTCATTCCATACACGCACCACCCTCTGCGTGAAAAAGTTGCTCCTTAGGTCTCTTTTATATCTTTTCCCTCTCACTCTAAACCTATGCCCTCTAGTTCTAGACTCCCCCACTTCAGGGAAAAGACTTTGTCTATTTATCCTATCCAAGCTCCTCATGATTTTATAAACCTCTATAAGGTCACCCCCTCAGCCTTTGATGCTCCAGGAAAAACAGCCTATTCAGCCTCTCCCAATAGTTCAAATCCTCCAACCCTGGCAACATCCTTGTAAGTTTTTTCTGAACCCTTTCAAGTTTCACAACATCCTTCCGTTAGGAAGGAGACCAGAATTGCACACAATATTCCAAAAGTGGCCACAACATGACCTCCCAACTCCTATACTCAATGCTCTGACCAATAAAAGAAAGCATACCAAACACCTTCTTCTATGAACTATGAACCTGCACTCCAAGGTCTATTTGTTCAGCAACACTCCCAGGACCTTACCATTTAAGTGTAAACATCCTGCTAAGATTTACTTTCCCAAAATGCAGCACTTTGCATTTATCTAAATTAAACTCCATCTGCCACTCCTCAGCCCATTGGCCCATCTAATCAAGATCCCGTTGTAATCTCAGGTAACCCTCTTTGCTGTCCACTACACCTCTAATTTTGGTGTCATCTGCAAACTTACTAACTGTACCTCCTCAATTCATATCCAAATCATTTATATAAATGATGAATAGTCGTGGACCCTGCAGCGCTCCTTGTGGCACTCCACTGGTCACAGGCCTCCAGTCTGAAAAACAACCCTCCGCCACTACCCTCTGTCTTCTACCTTTGAGCCAGTTCTGTATCCAAATGGCTAGCTCTCCCTGTATTCCATGAGATCTAACCTTGCTAACGAGTCTCCCATGGGGAACCTTGATGAATGCCTTACTGAAGTCCACATAGATCACGTTCACCACTCTGCCCTCATCAATCCTCTTTGTTACTTCTTCAAAAAACTCAATCAAGTTCATGAGACATGACTTCCCACATTGATTATCTCTATTCAGTCCTTTCCTTTTCAAATATGTGTAAATCCAGTCCCTCAGGATTCCCTCAACAACTTGCCCACTACCGACGTCAGGCTCACTGGTCTATAGTTCCCTGGCTTGTGCTTACCACTTTTCTTAAATAATGGCATCACATTAGCTAACCTCCAGTCATCAAGCACTCACGTGTGACTGTTGATGATCCAAACATCTGAGCAAGGGGCCCAGCAATCACTTTCCTAGCTTCCCACAGAGTTCTTGGATACACCTGATCTGGTCCTGGGGATTTATCTGCCTTTATGTGTTTCAAGACATCCAGCAATTCCTCTTCTGTAATATGGACATTTTTTAAGATGTCACTATCTATTCCCCTACATTCTATATCTTCCATGTCCTTCTCCACAGTAAATACTGATGCAAAATGCCCCCATCTCCTGTGGCTCCACACAAAAGCTGTCTTACTGATCTTTGAGGGGTCTTATTCACTCCCTAGTTACCCTTATGTCCTTAATATATTTGTAAAAACCCTTTGGATTCTCCTTAACTCTATTTGGTAAAGCTATCTCATGTCCCCTTTTTGCCCTCCTGACTTCCCTCTTAAGTATACGCCTATTGCCTTTATACTCTTCTAAGGGTTCACTTGATCTATCCTGTCTATATCTGACATATGCTTCCTTTTTTTTCTTAACCAAACCCTCAATTTCTCTAGTCATCAGCATTCCCTACACCTACCAGCCTTTCCTTTCACCCTGACAGGACTATACTGTCTCTGGACTCTTGTGATCTCATTTCTGAAGGCTTCCCATTTTCCAGCCGTCCCTTTATCTGCGAACATCTGCACCCAATCAGCTTTTGAAAGTTCTTGTCTAATACCGTCAAAAGTAGCCTGCCTCCAATTTAGAACTTCAACTGTTAGATCTGATCTGTCCTTTTCCATCACTATTTTAAAACTAATAGAATTATGGTCGCTGACCCCAAAGTGCTCCCACACTGACACTTCAGTCACCTGCCCAGCCTTATTCCCGAGAGTAGGTCAAGTTTTGCACCTTATCTAGTAGGTACATCCACATACTGACTCACAAAACTTTCTTGTACACTCCTAACAAATTCCTCTCTATCAAAACCCTTAACACTGTGGCAGTCCCAGTCGATGTTTGGAAAGTTAAAATCCCTTACCATAACCACCCTATTATTCTTACAGATAACTGAAATCCCCTTACAAATTTGTTTCTCAATTTCTTACTGACTATTTAGAGATCTATAATACAATCCTAACAAGGAGATCATCTCTTTCTTATTTCTCAGTTCCACCCAATAACCTCCCTAGATGTATTTCCGGGAATATCCTCCCTCAGTACAGCTGTAATGCTATCCCTTATCAAAAATGCCACTCCCCGCTTTTCTATTGCCTCCCTTTCTATCCTTCCTCTAGCATTTGTATCCTGGAACATTAAGCTGCCAGTCCTGTCCATCATTGAACCACGTTTCTGTAATTGCTATGATATCCCAGTCCCATGTTCCTAACCATGCCCTGAGTTCATCTGCCTTCCCTGTTAGGCCACTTGCATTGAAATAAATGCAGTTTAATTTATCAGTCTTACCTTGTTCTCTGCGTTGTCCATGCCTGCCCTGACTAGGAGAAAGTGAGGACTGTAGATGCTGGAGATCAGAGTCAAGAGTGTGGTGCTGGATAAGCACAGCAGGTAAGGCAGCATCCGAGAAGCAGGAGAATCAACATTTTGAGCATAAGCCCTTCATCGGACCCTTTTCCGGTACCACACTGTCGACGACTGCCTGCCCTGACTGTTTGACTCACTTCTTTTGTCATCCCACTCACATCACTCCCCGCCCACCGCCCCCCACACCACCCACCACAAGTAGTTTAAATTCTTCCGAGCAGCTCTAGCAAATCTCCCTGCCGGTATATTAGTCCCCTTCCAATTCAAGTGCAATCCATCCCTCTTGTAGAGGGTGACTTCTAACCCCAGAAGAGATTCCAATGCTCCAAAAATTTGAATCCTTCTCCTACACACCAGCTCCTCAGCCACTTCTTCATCTGCTCTACCCTCCTATTGCTACCCTCACTAGCTCATAGCACTGGGAGTAATCCAGATATTACTGCCTTCAAATACCTCCTTTTAAAATTCCTGCCTAACTTCCTAAATTCTCCCTTCAGAATCTCATTCTTTTCCCTTCCTATGTCGTCGGTACCAATGTGTACAACATCCTCCTACTGGTCCCTCTCCCCTTTGAGTTCATCCAGTTGAGGTGATTTATTCACCTTCAGACTTTTCACCATCCCAAGCACCTTCTACTTAGTGATGGCCACTTCACTCACCTCTGCTCCCTTACTCTTTGAAGTTCTAAAATGTCACTGTTTCTTGCATCATGAAGCCTGATGGAAAATACTTAATTGGTTGCTCCAGTATTTCTTTGTTCCACATTACTACTATTTCACGAACAAAATCAGAAATTGCTGGAAAAGCTCAGCAGGTCATGCAGCACCTGTGGAGAGAAAGTAGAGTTAATGTCTCAGGTCCAGTAACCCTTCTTCAGAACACCTTTGCTAAGTACAGAATGTCAGCATCAGACAGCCGTAGATCAGAAGGGATAGTAAATACTAGACAGGAGATGGGGTTGGGACAGGGGAGGAAGTCAGAGTGATGGGGAAGGGAAGAAGGTTTCGAAGGGATATGGGTATCTCTGAGTTGTTGCATCTTGTGTGTTTGAATGCCTGAAAGGAAAAGAAACAGTTTCTTGTTAGAATATCAAATATGCTGGAGGATGAAGTGGAACTGGGGAGCAGGGCGGCTTTGAGCCAGTGTGAGGCAGTGCTGGTGGAGAGAGAGATTGAGAATATGCATGTGGTGATGCATAGCACTGAGTGTGGATCTAAGGATGCGGCAATTTGATTTGATTTGATTGTTGTCACATGTACTGAATTACAGTGAAAAGTATTGTTTTGCATGTCATAGAGGCAAATCATATCTGAGTTAAGTACATCAGGGTAATAGAATGCCGAATATAGTGTTACACTACAGATAAGGTGCAGAGAAAGATGATCAACTCTAATATATGAGAGGTCTGTTGATAGGTCTGATAACAATGGGGAAGAAGCTGTTCTTGAATCTGCTGGCAAGAACAGCTGTCTGAGGAACATTGTGCATCATGGAGATACCTGTGACCCAGGGTGAATTCAAAACACAAAGGATGAAATTTGAATTAGAATCCATGTGGGTGAGTCTGAACCAGAGGCAGCCACTGAGGAATGTGATGTGGCTGTGGAAGGCGAGTTTTGGCAAGTTCCTTGTCAAACACCAGGACTGACAATAGAATTAATGATGGTGAACAAGACAAAAAGGTAGAACAGAAATCCTACTGGAGAGAGGAGCAGAATTTCTTCAAGTTGGGCGTACCTGAAAGTGGTAGTGAGTTAAACACTAAACAAAAAAGCAAAAAAATTTGTGGATGCTGGAAATCAGAAACAAAATCAGAAATCAGTGAACCCCATCAGGTCAGAGAACATCTGTGGACAGAAAGCAGAGTTAACATTCTGGGCCCAGTGACTGTTCTTCAGAACTGCTTTACCCTCAATTTCCAGTTGTCCAATGTCCACCCTTGTCCCTTTCTCACTTTCAATAGTTAAACAAAAACTTGCAATCTTCGTCTACATTACCAGCTAGCTTACCCTCATACTTCATCTTCTGCCTCCTTATTGCTTCTTTAGTTATCTTCTGCTAGTGTTTAAAGGCTTCCTAATCATTGGGCTTCCCACTAATCTTCATCATATTGTATGTTTTGCTTTTGCTTTTACGCTGTCCCTGACTTCCCATGTCAGCTATGGTTACCTCATCCTCTCCCTAGTATGTTTCTCCTTCCTTGGGAAGGGGAATTTCTGTGCTTCTTGAACTACCCCCAGAAGCTCCTGTCATTGCTGCTCCACTGTCTTCCCTCCTCGGCTCCCCATCCCAATCAACTCTGACCAACTCCTCTTTTATGTCTTTGTAGTTACCTTTACTCCGTTCTAATACTATTACATCTGATTCAATCTCTTCCCTCTTAAACTGCAGGGTGAATTCTATCATATTATGGTCACTGGCCCCTAGGGGTTCCTTCACGTTAAGCTCCCTAATCAAGCCTGACTCATTGAACATCACCAAATCCAGAATTGCTTCTGGATTTGGTGATGTTTGCTTGCTTCCTAGTGAGCTGTACTAGTCCAAAAAATAGTCTTATACATATTCCACAAATTTGTTCTCTTGGGATCCACTACCAATCTGATTTTCCCAGTCCACTTGAATATTAGGGGAAGTGACATCCTAGTTGTATTATTGCTGAACTGTTAATCCAGAGCCCCAGCTAATGTTCTAGTGAACCTGGGTTCGTATGCCACTATGGCAGATGATGGAATTTGAATTAAAAAAAACTTGGAATGAAGAGTCTAATGATGACCATGAATCCATTGTCAATTGTTGGAAAAACCCATCTGGTTCATTAATGTCCTTTAGGAAAGAAAACTGCCGTCCTTCTGTGGTCTGGCCTACACGTGACTCCAGACCCATGGCAATTTGGTTCTCTCAGGGACTCTCCTTCTCAACCTCTCCTCTTTTCTGAGTCATGGTGACTCTTGGGTTATACCACCACCAGCCTTGTGGTTCTTCAGCTCAATCTGAAAGAAATATTGTCTATCTTAGACCATGTCTTCACTGCTGCTACCATGTTCTAATATGGGTTATTTGGATATTCAAACTAACTCAAGCTAAGCTTTCAGCTTCTTTAAAACATTGTTTCTTAAATGAGTGTACATGATAGCATGTTATGTGCTGATTGGGTTCCAACCTCCCAGCAGCGTACAAGCACATCACAGCTGGCTTTACATAATCTACATGTTCATTAAACCCTGCCTCTACACACATCTATCTCTCATTTTGAGTTTTGATTTTTGTAGAAAAATGTACTGATTTGTGGAAGTGTTTCCAAAACACGAATTTCATGAAATGAACAGAATTTTGCTTAATTACCCACTGTGAAACAATGGAATTTGCCAAAGGCCTATATTTAGGAATAGGGTCAGACAGCGGCCCAACATTTCAACTCCCCCTCCCACTCTGCCGAGGACATGCAGGTCCTCGGCCTCCTCCACTGCCACTCCCTCACCACCCGAAGCCTGGAGGAAGAACGCCTCATCTTCCGCCTCAGAACACTTCAACCCCATGGCATCAATGTGGATTTCACCAGTTTCCTCATTTCCCCTTCCCGCACCTCACCCCAGCTCCAACCGTCCAGCTCAGCATTGCCCTTGTGACCTGTCCTACCTGCCTATCTTCCTATCCACTCCACCCTTCTCTCTGACCGATCACCTTCATCCCCGCCCCTATTCACCCACTGTACTCTTTGCTACCTTCCCCCGCCCTCCTCTCTGACCTATCACCTCCATCCCCACCCCATTCACCTATTGTACTCTATGCTTTCTCCCCACCCCCACCCCCCCTTTCATTTATTTCTCCACTCTGCAGGCACCCTGCCTCTATTCCTGATGAAGGGCTTTTGCCCGAAACGTCAATTTTCCTGCTCCTCGGATGCTGCCTGACCTGCTGTGCTTTTCCATCACCACTCTAATCTACACTCTGGTTTCCAGCATCTCCAGTCCTTGTTTTTACCTCAGACAGTGTTGGTTGTCTATTATATACATGTCCATTTCTTCTAAGGTTTTAAAACACCTAGGCTTCTCTATATTATTTCATAATTCTCACATGACTCTTTAAAACCTGGACAGACACCATGTAAAATGAGAGATGCAGAACTAGCCCATCACACAATGGAGCTCACCAGGTCAGGAATGCTGAGTGCAGACTCGTGGCCTTAATCAGCCCATACACTTAAAAGGCACTCCCAAAAATTGGAAAGCCCGAGAATGAGGTTAGGAATCCCAGAACAAGGTCCATAGGTTCCTAGGTCAGTGAAATTTTGGTCCAATATTTCAAGTAAACAATCTTTCTTTAGAACTGAAGGGAAATAGAAATTTAATAGATCTTAAGCAAATTAAAAGGGGCAGAAGGAGAAAACAAAATGGAAAGGTCTGTAACATTGAAAACCGTACAGAGATTAACTTACAAAATTATTATTATAACAAAGCCATATTTCATGGTACAAAAGGCGAAGGGAGTGATAATGCTTGGAGTAAAGAAAGAAAATATTTGCCAAGAGTAGGTGTTGTCACACCGACCACCATCCAATTCAATACCTGGAAATTTCATATTCTGAAATGTTTTTTAAAGTGGGATCAAAAACACGGAGTTAAATTGCTCTGACTACACTGTTTGGGCTATTATGTCCTTGGAACATAGAACATAGAAGAATACAGCGCAGTACAGGCCCTTTGGCCCTCGATGTTGCGCCGATCCAAGCCCACCTAACCTATACTAACCCACTATCCTCCATATACCTATCCAATGCCCGCTTAAATGCCCATAAAGAGGGAGAGTCCACCACTGCTACTGGCAGGGCATTCCATGAACTTACGACTCGCTGAGTGAAGAACCTACCCCTAACTTCAGTCCTATATCTACCCCCCCTTAATTTAAAGCTATGCCCCCTTGTAATACCCGACTCCATACGCGGGAAAAGGTTCACACTGTCAACCCTATCTAACCCCCTAATCATCTTGTACACCTCAATCAAGTCACCCCTAAACCTTCTTTTCTCTAATGAAAACAGCCCCAAGTGTCTCAGTCTTTCCTCATACGATCTTTCTACCATACCAGGCAACATCCTGGTAAACCTCCTCTGCACCCGTTCCAGTGCCTCCACATCCTTCCTATAGTATGGCGACCAAAACTGCACACAATATTCCAGATGCGGCTGCACCAGAGTCTTATACAACTGCAACATGACCTCAGGACTCCGGAACTCAATTCCTCTACCAATAAAAGCCAGGAAGGGGAGGAGGAGGTAAAATGTAAACGTCTGAGATGGCATGTGAGGGGACTTGTATTCCGTAATACTTGAAAGGAAAGGTTTATTGTAAAAGTGTTGGATTAGTTGATGGAGGAAAGGTCATTGGATCAGGACACTGTTGAGATAGAGTCTGTTGATGCTGAACAGAAGTTGAGAGTGCAGTTATGGCATCACATGGCACTGAGTGTGGATCTCTCATACCACAAGGAATGTGGTATGTCTTGGAGGTATCTGTAATCATGATCAGATATGAAACCATATGGAGGTCAGAACCAAAAACAGTTCTTATGGATTGAGAAAGTGACTGTGAATGCAAGTTTTATCAAACATGAAGAAAGTAAAAGAAAGCAATTAAGGTGAACATCCAATAGAGACAAATAAAATTGTTTCGAGGGAAGAGTAGAATGTCTTGATAGAATATCCTTGGAAAGGCAATGGCAATGAATTAAACAAAAGCAACCAAAACAAAAGTACAAGCAGCCTCTTCTAAACATAACTAGTCAACCATTGATTTATGTCATTTAAAAGCTACCGTCAATGGATATTTTTAACTTTAGTTGTAATAATTGGGTGTGTTGTGAAAGGCAACATATTTTTAGAACTTGAGCAGTCTGTGTTGCACCTATTTTGACAGTAACATGTCAGTCGTGTGTCTGTGTGCAGTACTAGTTGTTTGTGTGTTACCAGTTTTGAGTCAGAAGGTTTCAGCAGCAGTCATGTGTATTTAGTCTTAAGTGGAAACAACAGATGCTGGAGATCACTATGGGTCAGAAGGCATCTGTGGAGGGAGAGTAAGCTAATGTTTCAAATGTAGATGACTTTTCATCAGAGCTGAAGTAACCTGTGGAGGTGATGTCATTTATGATATAGTTTGGGGGTGTGGGATAGAGGTAGTGGGTGTTTAATGCTGATGGAGAAAAGATGTTGATAGTCCAGATTAAGTGATTGGAATGTGAGAATGGCAGAACAATGGTGTGTCTACCTGCCAGACTGGAATCCAAGGTAGACAAGCAGGAGGCTGGAAGAACACAGCAAGCCAGACAGCATCAGAAGGTGGAGAAGTCAACATTTTGGGCATAACCCTTCTTCAGGTGTAACTCTTCTTCAGGACTAGGTGTAAGGGTAGCTGCAGGTAGCTGCAGGGGTGGGGGGATAGTTTTGGGTGTGGAGAAGGACAGACTGGTGAGGTAGTGATAGGTGAAGCGCAGCAGGTCAGGCAGCATCCAAGGAACAGGAGAATCGACGTTTCGGGCATAAGCCCTATGTCCGAAACGTCGATTCTCCTGTTCCTTGGATGCTGCCTGACCTGCTGCGCTTTTCCAGCAACACATTTTCAGCTCTGATCTCCAGCATCTGCAGCCCTCACTTTCTCCTAGTGATAGGTGAACACAGGTAGAGGGTACGGCTTGGTTAGTTGATGTGAGGAATGAATCTGGTTGGTAGCTGGCAGGAAGGGTCGGTCAGAGGAATGGAAGGAAGAAGGATGGGCAGGAAAGGGAGTCAGGGATGGGAAGGGAGGTTATTTAAAATTGGAGAACTCGATGTTGAGTTCTCTGGGCTGTAGGCTGCCCACCACCAAGAATATCTTCCCCTCCCCACCCTTCTCTGCATTCTGCAAGGACCGTTCACTTCATCAATCTTTGGTTCACGCCACTCTCCCCATCAAACCGGCCCCTGCCCCCCACCCGGAACTGCCTGGTACTTTCCCCTGCAATCGTAAAAGATGCTAAACCTGCCAGCACACTGCACCCTTCACTTCCATCCAGCACCCCAAACAGTAGTTCCAGGTGTGGGAGAGGTTCACCTGCCTCTCCTCCAACCTAGTTTACTGTATATGGTGCTCCCGATGTGATCTTCTTTATATTGGTGAGACCAAACATAAACTAAAGGTATGTTTTGCTTGGCATCTCAGCTGGACCCGCAGGGGCTGACCTGACCTCTCAGTAACCGCCTATTTCAATTACCCTTCCCCTTCCCTCTCTGACATGACCGTCCTCAGCTTCCTCCATTGCCATAGCGAATCAGTCCTCCAATGTTGGAAGACTCAACATTGAGCTCTCCAATTTCAAATAGTCTCCCTTCCCATCCCCCGGCTCCAGTCACCAACCAAATTCATTCCTCCCATCAATCAACCAGGTCGTACCCTCTACCTGTGTTCACCTATCACCACCTCACCCTCTGTTCCTCTCCCCACCCAAAACCCTGCCCATGTTATTTCCAACTCCCCTTATTCCACCCTCAGTCCTGAAGAAAGGTTACACCCGAATCATTGACTTCTCCACCTCCTGATGCTGCCTGGCTTGCTGTGTTCTTCCAGCCTCTGTTTGTCACACCTGAAAGCACTGGGTTGGAGGAGGGGAGAGAGGTAATTATTACAAAATGTAACAAGTAAAGCTAAAAAGAGAAGAAATGGGAGTTGGTTCACAAGTGACTAGTCTGAAGATGATTTGGAGATGCTGGTGTTGGACTGGGGTGTACAAAGTTAAAAATCACACAACACCAGGTTATAGTCCAACAGGTTTAATTGGAAGCACACTAGCTTTTGGAGTGTAGCTCCTTCATCAGGTGGTAGTGGAGAGCTCAATCCTAACACACAGAATTTATAGCAAAAATTTACAGTGTGATGTAACTGAAATTATACATTGAAAAATTGTCTGTTAAGCCTTTCATCCGTTAGAATACCATGATAGTTTCACTTCTTTCATGCG
This sequence comes from Chiloscyllium plagiosum, assembly GCF_037043375.1. Classification (NCBI taxonomy): domain Eukaryota; kingdom Metazoa; phylum Chordata; class Chondrichthyes; order Orectolobiformes; family Hemiscylliidae; genus Chiloscyllium; species Chiloscyllium plagiosum. Next base: position 105,234,953 of record NW_028270146.1, on the reverse strand, counting down.
TAAATCACAAAACCTTTTTTTTAAAAGGTTGTATTCTCAGGTTAGCTGTTAACAATGGTGATAGCTAGACAATATGTTGAAGGTGTTAGCCTCCTGTGTTCTCTGTCTATGCCATGATGTTTAGATTGATTCTAATATAAAAAGTGAGATAACGGAGTTTTACATGAATTCATGCCGTTTTTGAGCTCAGAGTTCTACATGAATGCATGCAGTTTTTGAACAAAGGACAATGTAACCCTGCAAATACAAATTCACCCCACAAAATATAGCTGTGCATGTGGGTCTTTGCCTGTCTGTGTGTGTGTGTCTGTCTGTCTGGGTTGGGGGTTGTGAGTGTGAGAAAGCGTATGTGTGTGTGTGTAGTGAGTGCAGTGTCTTAAGCTGTGAGGGGTGAATGTGTGACTGTGGGAGTGTGTGTGTCTGTAAGAGTGTATGTGGGTGTCTGTGCGCACATCTGTGTATATGTGTGTCCGTGTGTGTGTGTATAGGAGTGCCTGTGTGTGTGTGTGTGTAGGAGTATCTGTGTGTGTATAGTGCAATAGTGGTCACCTGCGGTTACATGGGAAGGTGCTGTGGGGAGGGGAGGTGGTATTGGTGTTTGTGGAATGGACTAGGGTGTCCCGGAGGGAACAATCCCTGTGAAATTCAGATGGGCGGGGGAATATGATAGTTCATTCTCAAGATAGTTCAGCTTTTCTAACAATAGGTCCGAAGTCTGTCTGTGTCCTAATGTTTAGTCTGACTGACAAGCCCTCTATATAATTTTACAGAGTGACACTGGACTCCTTTAGCTATAAATTCTGTGATCATGATCTTATCCTCCACAACTACCTGACGAAGGAGCGGCGCTCTGAAAGCTAGTGCTTCCAAATAAACCTGTTGGACTATAATCTGATGTTGTGTGATTTTTAACTTTGTCCACCCAGTCCAGTATGGCACTTCCACATCATCTTCAGACTGGGCAATTTACAGCTTTCTGGACTTAATACTGAACTTCAAATTGTGAACCAACTCCCATTTCTTCCCTTTCTTTTTAACTTGTTAGATTCTGTTATCAGATCCTCTCTCCCCTCACCCCACCCAGTAGGACTGTCAGTCCTTTCAAGTCTAGCACGTATTCACACCATTGTTGTACCATTCTCACTTAATCAACTATCAACATTTTTTCTCCATTACTCTACACCCACTATCCCCACCACCCCAAACTATAGCATAAATGCTGTCCCCTCCACACGTCACTTCAGCTCTGATGAAGAGTCATCTAGACTTGAAACATTAGCTTGCTCAGTCTCCACAGATGCTGTCTGACCCACTGTGATCTTGTTGTTTCCAGTACCGATTCCAGCGTTTGCAGTAATTTGCTCCTACTTAGTTTTAAGTGCAGCCCGATGCACAAGAGAATATGCAATTTCTCAGAAGTAACATAACTTGCAAGTCTATTCTGTGCCATCAAGCTTAGCCATCTTCTTAGCATTGGATGATATGTAGGCATCCTTCCAAACTTGAGTAAAATTAAAGATCACACAACACCAGGTTATAGTTCAACAGGTTTATTTGGATGTACAGGTACACAACCCTTTATCTGAAATGCTTGGGACAAGCTGGTTTTCAGAATTTGGAATTTTTCAAATTTGATGGTGAAATTTGACGGTGAAATTTAAAAAATTTTTACCGAATAGTGAGTACTACGGGCCCTGAGACAGAATTGAGGCCTGATAGTGCTGGGCCACGCCCACCCACATTGCATCTGAGTGACATGCATGGAGTGGGTGCGGAGTTGGGTTAACTGTTTGCACGCCAAACAACCTTGTTAAGGAGAAAAAAAAACTTCACGAGAAAATTTTCGGATTTCGGAGTTCTTCAGATTTTGGGATTTCGGATAAAGGGTTGTCTACCTGTACAAGCATTCAGAGCGCTTCTCCTTCATCAGGTAGCCCTTGGATAAGGTAGACTTAAGTTTGAGGGATTGGTGGAGGGAACATACTACAGCTGTGATCGTTTATGTGGACTGGACCAGGCTTGTTACTTCGGCTGGCAGGGACACCCAACATAACAAGAACGAGCACTGGTTTGAAGGAGTCAACCTAGCCTGAAAACGTTCGCTCAGTTTCTCTTTTCACAGATGCTGCTCAACCTGCTGGGTTTCCAAAGTTCTCTGCCTCCAGTGAATCCCTTCCTCATTGCTACACAACTGTGACCTCTTCAGCCCTTCACCATTGGGCTACTCTTCCCAACCCACCCCACCCCCCACTTTATCAGTTGTTTCCCCCTAGCACCACATCTAGACCTGAAGAAAGGTTAACAAACATTGACTTCTCCACCTCCTGAAGCTGCCTGGCTTGCTGTGTTATTCCAGTTTCCTGTTTGTCTACTTTGGATTCCAACATCGGTAGTTTGTTTTGTCTCTCAAGGAGCCGCCACATTAATTACAGACTTGACAGTGGGGCGGGGCTAAACTTGGAAGAACTACAACTCCCAGAATGCCCTTCGGTGGCGGTAATGGGCGGGGCGAAATGCTGATCGATCCCTGAACACGACAAGACGGACGAGGGTCACCCAGTAACGGTTGTGACCGACGTGGGGGTAGACCAATAGGAGCTGCCGGAGCGGGGCGAAAGGTTGATCAATGGCCGAACGCGATTGGACGGAGGGGACGGCCGCTCTGTGACATGTTTGACCGACGTGACGGAAGACCAACGGCAACCGGGAAAGGGGGCGGGCCGCCTGCTCCGTCCGTGCGGTGCCGACCAATGGCGAGGTGCCGGGGGGGGCGGGGCGTGAGTGTTGTCGGGGCCGGTTGCGATGGTACAGAGCGACGTAGGAGGCCGCTGCAGTCATGGAGGGCGGAGGAGGAGGCGGGGCCGCCGTTGCTGCCGCCATCGCCGAGTGCTCCTGACTCCGGGCGAAAGGAATTGCGTCCGCTTTGCCGTTCCGGAGGATTTCCGCGCCCTTTAGTTCCACCTTCACTCCCTCCCTCCCTCCGAGAGATGAAAGGAGCCCGGTTGTAACGCGAGAGCCCCGAGGGTGGGCTTGGGGGGAGGGGGAGGTTTGAGCGAAGGCCGGTTGCTGGGTGATTAACCCTGTGAGCTCCAAGGTCTAAGGAGGTGATGTCGCTGCCTCTCGTGTCGGTGTGATGCCGGTGTTGCTGCTGCAGCTGCTGATGCTGAAGAGAGACAGGATGTTGAGCCATCTCACAGGTAAAGCTTTTGTGGAAACATTTGCTTTGAGTCACTGACTGACTGACTGATTGGGGGAGGAGGAGGGTAACTAATGGAGCCATCATTGATTTACCCCCCCCCCCCAGCCAGATCCCATTCTCAATGTGCGGTCGGTGCAACAAAGGTGCTCCTGATATGATTTGTGTTTTAATTGTTTCCAACCACACACTGATTTTGATTTGTTTTTTTTTCTCTCTCTCGTTTCTGAGCGTTGAGATATTTTTCTTTCTTTCTTTCTTTCTAAATGAAGGGTTTTCCACTGTTTTGATCTTCATGTTGGGATTAAACGGGTGAAGGGTACCTTCTTGAGAGTGAGCTTGGCCTGTTTCTCCAACACCCTCTTCTCTTCTGCTCCTCCCCCCCCCCCTTTCATTTCTCAAAACTTGCTGCATCATTTTTAACCTTTTTATTTAAAACATGCCAACCAGTACGTTATATTTCAATTTCTAAGCTTAAGACAATTGCGTTAAACCTACCGACTCCACCTGATTATAATTCCGTGTCGCCTGGCTCCCAGGTCCTGTTTGACACACACACTCTGAGTCAGTCAGGATTGATCCGTGTTTTCTGTTGGACTCTTTCCAGTCCTCAATCCTCTGGGACAAACGCAGGCGTTCTTAGAAATGCGTGTTAGGAAGCTCTCGCAGTTTGTAAAATCGTTTTTGATTGAGCAAACGACGTTTCCCGTTCCCAGATATTCGCAACGGGTGGGGGAAGGGATCAATATCAGATCGGGGGGGGGGGGGGTGGAGAGAAAGGTACTGACCTTCAAGCAAGACAGTTTCATTTGCTCATAACTAATTGAAAATGAAGCAGCTGCAGCAATTGATTTTTTTCTGGGGGGGCAGTTGGGGTCTATGGTGGGAGGAACACTTGGCCCCAACAGGACGAGATTTTTGTAGAATGGATCCGTGAGATAGGTAATAGCGATGGAGCTACCATTGGCTTCAGAAGCGAAGATGCAGCAGAAAATGCAATTCCTCTGCGATAACATTGCTTCATGCTGTATTCTGTTCAGGCGCTGGCGTCATTAATGCGTGCAGGCACTTATTTGGGTCGGATCAGTACTTGATTTTTCAGTTTTGATAGCAGTATTTTCAAAATCGTATTTGCTCTTATTTATGTTCTGTCCTAAGTGGTTAGCTATGAGGCTCCCTCCTCTTGAGTTTAAATATTTAGCGATCACGTAAGATGCTACATGTAATTTGAACGTATCATCAGGATAATCTATAAACTAACTGTAGAATTGTTTTTGAATGGAATGCAGTGCCTGTTATTGGAAGTTTAAATCAGATATTCATTGGAGTATAATGCGGCTTATTTTTAAAACAAACTTTTTGGCGGAAACATTTACATTTCTGCTTACCAGTGACAATATCTTTTCATTGGGTCTGGCAGCATCTGTGAAAAGAAATCAGAGTTAACACCAGACGTTCTAAGGATCACCCGGTCCGAAACATTAACGCACATTTCTCTCTTCTGTTTTTGTTCCTGATATACAGCATACGCAGTTCTTTCGGTTTTTAATACCTCTTCATAATTAAATGACTTGATTCAAAGCACAAAACATGTTTCACACGCATGCGTTGTAAATTAGCTAAGTCATTGCTAATTATAGGAATGTAACATTTAGAACATATTTACATGTAATTTTTTGAAGTAACTTTCGATGGCTTATTAGCTTTCCAGAATTATTCAAAATACAAATACAACCTGTGCAAATTCATCTTGGCTTTTGTGCTGTTTTGACTGCCATTACTAATAAAATAGGTGCTGTCAATCAAAGTTTTATTTTGAAACCTCTAGCTTTTCCTGGACTGTATCATAACTCTAGAGTCTGTCCAGAATGATCAATAGTAGGTCATAAATTAGATGAAATCTATAAATGGAGTAGTAGTTGGTGAGATTTATGTAGTGTTTCTATGTTGGTGCAAACCCGATTATTAGAATTATTTCTTTTTTGAGGTTCTTTTGACTAGAGTATCCAAAGGACCAGGATTCTGTTAACGTTCTGAATCAGGATATAATTTATTTGTAATAAAAGTAATGCTTGAAGGAGACCAAGATCAAGATTTATGAAGTGTGTTTTAAGTTAGGATTGTCAGAATAGATGTAGCTCTGAATTTTTAACACTTGAGATTTGACTTATTTAATACTAAGGAATGCTTTTTTTTATGCCTCTAAGTCTATAATTTCAATAAAGCATTTTTTAACAATAGGTATGAGTGGTTTAAAAATGTTGTGGTTGGTTAAATCAGCAGCTCCAAAGTCAGATTATTTCTCGGGAAATACACACGGCTGTTTTTACTGATTTTGGATTTGAGCAGAAATTGGTTGATCTCTGAAGGTAATGAGGAAAAGTAGCAATAGCATGCATCAGGATTTGCACTTTATTCAGTTAGGTAGGCTTTCAAGCTTTTATATCCATGTTGTAACTGGAGGCTACTCTTTGGAATTTCTGTACTGATAGCCAACATGAACTGAGCGAGACATGTGATTTTGGTCACTTGTTAATGAATATATCCACCACAAGTTTTCTAACCATCATTCCCATTGAGTCATGTTTTTATTCTAAAAAAGATGTACTAGGTAACTAAGTTTTAGGTATTTTGAAGTCATCTAGGTAAGTTAACATAGCAAAACAATTGTCAGTCTATTTAAATACTAATGACAGTAGCTCTCCAAAATTGAACATTGTAAAAACACGGTTGGGGTGAGGTGCAGCTAACAGCTGAAAAATAGCCATACTAAATGTATCAAAGCTAATGCCTTCAATTGAGATTGGAGGCAAATTATATTTTACTTACTCATGTTTTGATTTGGCAACATGAGTTGGGCCAGCATTTATTGCCCATTCTGGAGTAATGTGAGCTGCTGCCTTGAACAGCTGTGATCCACTGTACCATTAGAGAGGGAGTTCCAGGATTTTGACTTGGCAACACTGAAAGAATGGTGCTAAAATTCCAAGTCTGGGTGGTGACTGACTTGGAGAACATGGTGGTGTTCCCACATATCTGCTCGCTTTATCCTTCTAGATAACTGTCATTGTAGATTTGGCAGGTAAAGACTAAGGAGTCTTGGTTAAATTTCTGCAGTGGTCTTTTAGATGGTGTGTTAGTGGATGTGATACTTTGCTTTGGTGTTAAACTTGAATGTTGTTGGAGCTACACTAAACAAGTAGGAGTGTTTCATCACACTCATACTTGTGCCTTGTAGGTAATAGACATGCTTCAGGAACCAGAAGGTAAGTTACTTGCTGCAGAACTCTTAGACTCTGACCTACCCTTGTAGCTACATTATTTACATGGCTAGTCCAGTTCTGTTTATGGTCAGTGGTAAAACCCAGAGTATTGATTAGTGTGGATTTGGAGTTAGTAATGTCATTGAATAGCAAGGGATGGTGGTAGATTCTCAATCGGATATGGTCATGGTCTGGCATTTATGTAGCAGGAATGTTACATGTTGTCAACCCACACTGGATATTGACCAGGTCTTGATTGCCTCAGTGTATAAGGAGTTATGAATGGAGTTCAACATTATGACTGTATGACTGCACAGAGATGTACAGCATGGAAACAGACCCTTCAGTCCAACTCGTCAATGCCGACCAGATATGCTAACCTAATCTAGCCCCATTTGCCAACACTTGGTCCATATCTCTCTAAAGCCTTTCCTATTCATAATACATCCAGATGCCTTTTTTAAATGTTGTAATTATACCAGCCTCCATCACTTTCTCTGGCAGCTGATTCCATACATGCACCACCCTCTGTGTGAAAGAGTTGCCCCTTAGGTTCCTGTTAAAGTCTTCTCCCCCCCCCCACCAACCCTAAACCTATATCCTGCAGTTCTGGACTCCCCACCCCAGGGAAAAGCCCATGTCTGTTTACCATATCAATGCCCCTCAGGATTTTATAAACCTCCATAAGGTCATCCCTCAGCCTCTGATGCTCCAGAGAAAACAGCCCCAGCCTATTCAGCCTCTCCCTATGGCTGAAATCCTCCAACCCTGACAACATACTTGTAAATCTTTTCTGAACCCTTTCAAGTTTCACAACAGCCTTCTGATAGGAGGGAGACCAGAATTACATACAATATTCTAAAAGTGGCCTAACCGATGTCCTGTACAGCTGCAATATGACCTCCCAACTCCTATACTCATTGCTCTGCTCTGACCAATAAAGGTAAGCATACCAAACGCCACCTTCACTATCCTATTTACCTGGGCCTCCACTTTCAAGAAACTGTGAATCTTCACTCAAGGTCTATTTGTTCAGCAACGCTCCCAGGACCTTACCATTTAATGTATAAGCCCTGCTATGGTTTGTTCTTCCAAAATGCAGCACCTCGCATTTATCTAAATTAAGCTCCATCTGCCACTCCTCAGCTCATTGGCCCATCTGATCAAGATCCCATTGTACTCTGAGGTAGCCTTTTTCGTTGTCCACTACACCTAAAATTTTGGTATCACCTGCAAATTTACTAACTATACCTCTTATGCTCGAATCCAAATCATTTATGTAAGTGACAAAAAGTAGAGGACCCAGCACCGATCCTTGTGGCACACCACTGATCACAGACCTCCAGTATGAAAGGCAACCGTCCACCACCACCACCCTCTGATTTCTATCTTTTGAGCTAGTTCTATATCAAAATGGATAGTTCTCCCTGTACTCCATGAGATCTAATCTTGCTAACCAGTCAAGCTTGACGAACCTTGTTGAAAGCCTCACTGAAATCCATATAGATCATGTTCACCACTCTGCCCTCAGCAATCCTCTTTGCTACATCTTCAAGAAACTCAATCAAGTTAGTGAGACATGATTTCCCCCACACAGTCATGTTGACTATCCCTAATAGTCCTTGCCGTTCCAAATACATGTAAATCCAGTCCCTCAGGATTCTCTTCAACAACTTGCCCACTACCGATGTCAGACTCACTGGTCTATAGTTCCCTGGCTTGTCCTTACACCTTTCTTAAACAGTGGCACCATGTTAGCCAACCTCCAGTCTTCTGGCACCTCACCCGTGACTGTTGATGATCCAAATATCTCAGCAAGGGGCCCAGCAACCATTTTCCTAGCTTCCCACAGGGTTCTAGGATACACCTGATCAGGTTCTGGAGATTTATCCACCTTGATGCTTTTTAAGACTCCAGCACTACCACCTCTGTGATATGGACATTTTTCAAGATATCACCATCTATCTTCCCACATTCTTTCTCTTCCATGTCCATCTTCACAGAAAACACTGGTGCACAATACTTGTTTGGTATTTTCCCCCATCTCCTTCGGTTCCATGCATAGTTGCCGTGCTGATCTTTAAGGGGACCTATTCTCTCCCTATTTACCCTTTTGTCCTTAATTGGATTCTCCTTAACCCAAAGCTATGTCATGTCCCCTCTCTTGCCCTCCTGATTTCCCTCTTATGTACACTTTTACGGCCTTAATATTCTTCTCAGGATTCATTAGTGAATATCTCCAATTCTGACCTTATGATGGAGGGACGGTCATTGATAAAGCAGCTGAAGACTGTAGGATATTCTTCTGACAACTTCCTGCTGAGACGTTGGAGCTGAAGTGACCGATGTCTAATAAACACAAATATCATCTTTTCTGTCGGGTGTGACTAAAGCAATGAAGCGTTTTTCACTTGATTCCTGACAACTCGAGTTTCATTAGGTCTTATTCATCTTGCATTCATTCATGGTGGCCTCAATGCAGTCACTCTCCTTAGTTGTGGAATTCAGTTTCTCTGTCCATATTTGAATCATGGCTGTAACGAGATCAAGGAGCTGAGTGGCCCTGGAGTTTCCATGAGCAGGTTATTGTTTTATTTTAAAAAAGTGTTGCTTGATAACACCTTCCAAATAAATTTTTGAAAATTATCCTTCCCAGCCATGTCTTTTGAAGCTGCCTATCCCAAAAGCTTTTATTATCTGACAGTAAAACTGGCATACTGTTTCTGGTGAAACTGATGTGGTTTTGTTTTTGGGAATGGGTAATAATTGGGCAATGCCAGCTCATGAATAATCAGAAGACTTGGCTCTCCTTCGCAACCTTAATCCAGTGGAGCAAATTTTAAGAAATAACTTATGCTTAAAATGTCAAGATATTGGAATTGGGGGTCACTCAGTGCAGTAGCTGTGTACATGAATGGTGGAGCAAATGAACATAGGACTCAAAAGGTAAATAAATCCTCGAGGAAAATCAGTCATTTTAGGGGGTGTTAGTTGTGGGAGATGTTGCGGGAACTCTGACTTCTCAGTTAATGCTGTGGTATATTTTGTGCACACTTCAGGAAGGTAGTTGGAGCTGATGGATTCAATGTCTCACCTAAAGGAGACATGACTCTTAATTACTGTGCCGGAATGTCAATTGAAGTTTTGTGTTCGAGTCATTGTTGGATTTGAATTTTGAAGCCTTCTGACCTCCTTGGGAGAATAGTCCTAAATAAACTGACTTCTAGTTAAGTTGAGATAAAAAATGAGTAGGCTAATAAAATTTGATAATATATTGCATCAATATGTTTCTGGTTTAGAATTTTGTGATGCAGTTTTGCTAAATCTGGCTGATGTCTGTGTTTGAAAAGATGTTATACCCTTATGCTGGGATGATAAGCGCTGATGATTGGCTTTAATTACAGCAATTATTGTCATTTAATGTTGTAATTGTACCTTTTAGTCTTTGGGTTTATCAGAATACCATGAAGATAATTGGCTGCCAGTGGCACTCCTTTTTATTAACATAATTTGCAAAACCAATAAAAGGATTACATTGCCTGTAAACGATCTGTTCCTTCCTTCAGTGGAAGATACTTCAAATATCCCATTAATACTAAGGAATCTGAGCAATTAATTACTATCACCATCACTAGAGGGGTAGTATCAGACAAATTAATGGAGCTAAAGGTAGAACCAGTCCCTTAGCCCTGATGATTTGCATCCTATGATCCTGTAAAAAGTGAGCTGCAGTGATAGTGGATGCGTGGATCTGTAATTTTTCAAAAATCCTTGGATTCTGGTGGAATACCAGAGGATTGGAAAATTCCCAATGTGACATCCAATTCAAAAATGACAGAAGGGCAAAAAATGGGTGACTATAGGCTGATTAGCCTAACATCTATTGTTGGAAAAATATTGGAATCAATTATTAAGAAAGTAATAGCACCACATTCTGAAAATCATACATTTATCAAAAGTAAAATGTGCTGGATTAACTTATTTGAGTTTTTAAGCAAGTCTCAACTAGAATGGATAGAGGGGGTCTGTAGATTTGTTGCATTTGGAATTCCAGAAGGTGTTTGACTAAGCACCTCATAAAGGCTAAGTCATCCATAATAAAGGAGCCCATGGTATTGAGGTAATATATTGGCTTATGAGCAGGAAACAGTGAGTGGGGATAAGGGGTTCCTTTTTCATGTTGCTGACCTGTGACCAGTGGTGTTTCACAGGGATCAGTGCTGGGACCACATTACAGTTTATATTAATCATTTGGAAGGAAGTAACTGTATTCGAGCCAAATTCGCAGATGACGCAAAAGTAGATTGTGAGAGGGATACAAACAGTGTTCAGAGAGATATTGATAGGTTAAGAATGTGGGCAAAATTTTAGCAAATGGTGTATAATCTAGAGAAAGTGTGAAGTTCATTTTGAAAGGGACAGCAAAAGAACAGTATTATTTAAATGGAGAAAAACTGCAGAAAACTGCAGCACAAAGGGATTTGGGGATACTTACATGTGAAACACAGGTGCTGCAGGTAATCTGGAAGGCCAATGAATGTTGGTCCTTGTGTCGAGGATGTTGGAGTATAAGAGTGGAGAAGTCTTAGTGCAACTGTACAGCATGTGTAATACTGAGTGTTTTGGTCCTCTGATTATCTGCTGCACCTGTGTCCCAGCTTTGTGTTTCAGGTATAGATATTCTTAAGGAAATGATCCTTTCGTTGGAGGTAGTTCAGAGAAGTTCACCAGGATGATCCCTGAAATGGAGGGATTGTCGTATGAGCAAAGGCTAAATTGTTGTGAGACTCTACACATTGGAATTAAGATGAATGAGAGGTGATCTCATTGAAACATGTCGGAATCTTAAGGGGCTTGATGGTAAGTATTGAGGATGGTTTTCCTTCATGGAAGAGTCTAGAATCGGACAGCATTGTCTCAGAATAAAGGTTTGCCATTTCAAGACCGTGATGAGGAGGAATTTCTGCTGAGGTTGAATCTTTATAACTCCATGCCACCAAGCTGTGTGGGCAGTGTCCTTGTGTATACTTAAAGCTGAGTTAAATTCTTGATCAGTAAGGGAATCCAGGGTTCTGGGGAAAGGGCAGGAAAATGGAGATGAGGAATGTTGGATCAGCCATGATCCTATTGAATGGCAGAGCATGCTTGAGAAGCTAAATAGCTGCCTCTGGTTTCTGTTTCTTCTAGTTTTGCAGTTGGTACTGATTTCTGGAGACTCTGAATTTGGATTATTGTCCTCTTATTTTGCTGCTTCTCCCTGTTAGGTCACTGACATTTAGACGAGTCTGATTTGTCTTTTCACCTCTCCTTTGACTTTTGTTTACTATCTAGTGGGCGAAGATAGATAACTCTTTCCCATTCACACACACTTCAGGCAGAAACCATACCTGTCAGTTAAAGGAAACACCCTAGCATGGGTTTCATTTTCATTCATATCAGTCATCCTTTGGATTTGTCATTTTTACAGTTGGATCTTCATTTTGCTGTTAAGCTCTCCCTGCACTCCCCTTTTTCAGTACTGGGGACTTGCACCAATATACACCCTAGTTTTCCTGGACCAGTGGTTGAGTTGTTTTTCCATAAATGAAAATTAAATATTATGTATCTGATTTCTGTTTGGATAGCAATTTCCAAATGATCTACTGTCCCATTTTGTTTTGTAAATCAGCTCTTCAGTCCTGGCATCTTTTTTCTTGGTTGTCTTTGGTCTCTTGCTATGTGTGACTTACTGTCATCTTGCTCTTTCTTGTGATATTTAAGTCAGGGTGGTAACATCTCTGTATAGTCATAACATCTCTTTTGCTACGTGTTTTAACTTAGATTTTTATTGTGCCTTTCCCTACCAAAAACAAAATAATGTCATCACCTGTAAAGCAGCGTGTCAGCCAATTTATTTGTGCAACAGTGAGATAATGATCTGGCAATCTGTTAATGGTTGAGGTTTAAACATTGGACAAGATACAAGAATCTACCATCTCTTCAAAATAGTGCCATGGGATCTTGTGTGTCCACTTGACAGTGTAGAGAACACTGGTGAGGCAGTGGTAAAATCACTGGTCTGGTAATCCAGAACCCAGGTAATGTTGTGGGACATGGTGCATCTCAATGAACAAGTTGAAATTGTTCAGAGTCCAAAATCCTTAATGATGAGGCAGTGCAGTGGTGGATTAGTTAGGAAAAGGAAGCAAATACTGCATCTCAGTCCTGCTAGCCCAAAAGATGACTTTCCCATTATTAGGGACCAGACTTAAATCCCCTCAAAATATATTTAAGAATATAACCTCGACATAACTTTTTTTTCTTTCTTTTTAAAGGCAAAGAACACATTGTGTTCCGATGCAATTCAGTTGGTCAAACTACCAGTTGTGAAGCCAACACACTTTATTCATATGCTGTAGTTACAATACAACTAAAGAAAGCAGGAATAGTTTAACAGAATAATAGATTACTTAATTACGAGTAGGGAGATGCTGAATAGATTGGGACTATTTTTCCTGGAGGTTGAGGGGTGACCTTAGAGATTTAGAAAATCATTAGGAGCATAGAGTAAATAGGCAAGTTCTTTTCCCTGGGGCGGGGGAGTCAAAAACTATATGGCGTAGGTTTAAGGTAAGGGGGAAAAAATTAAAAGGGACCTGAGGGGCACGGTGGCACAGTGGTTTGCACAGCTGCCTCACCGCGCCAGAGACTCTGGTTCAATTCCCACCTCAGGTGACTCTCTGTGTGGAGTTTGCACATTCTCCCTGTGTCTGCGTGGGTTTCCTCCCACAATCCAAAAATGTGCAGGTTAGGTGAATTGGCCATGCTAAATTGTCCATAGTGTTAGGTGAAAGAGTAAATGTAGGGGAATGGACCTGAGTGGGTTACGCTTTGACGGGTCGGTGTGGACTTATTGGGCCGAAGGGCCTGGTTCCACACTGTAAGTAATCTAATCTAATCAACTTTTTCACGCACAGGATGGTGCATGTATGGAATGCACTGCCAGAGGAAGTGATGGAGGTGGTACAGTTAGAACATTTGGAAGGCATTTGGATGGGTATATGAATAAGGAAGGGTTGGAAGGGATATGGGCCAAATGCTGGCAAATGGGATTAAATGAATTGAGGATATGTTGTCGGCATGGATGAGTTGGTCTGAAGGGTCTGTTTCCATGTTATACATATTTAAGACTGTATGATTCTATATAACAATTCCAATATAGTAACATTCCATAAACACACCATGGCAAAGGCAAAGGCAAATTCTGTAAAATAGATTATCTCACAGGCAATTCTCCTGTCCAGGATGAAAAACAAGTGAGGTCATGCATTTTGGTCAGAAAAATGGGAATGCGACCTATCATTTAAGTGGGGAGAGACTTTGGGGTGGTACAGTAAGAGTGATCTGAGTGTCCTTGTTCATGAGTCACAGAAAACTAGTAAGTAGGTACAGCAGATAATAAAAAAAGCTAAAGGAATAGAATATAAAGGTAAGGAAGTATTGTTGCAGCTATACAAAACATGGGTGAGACCACGCCTGGAGTATTGTGCACCGTTTTGGACCCCTTATTTGAGGAAAGATGTAGTGGCACTGGAGGCAGTTCCGGGGAGGTGCATTAGATTGATCCCAGAGAATGAAGGGGGATCAAATTGAGGTATTCCAGATGATAAAAGGTATGGATAAAATAGATGTGGGGCATTCCAGGATGAGAGGTTGTAGTCTTGGGATAAGCGGTAGCAAGTTTAAGAATTGAGAAGGGTTGTGAATCTGTGGAATTTGCTACACCAAAGTGTGGTGGATGCTGGGACAGTGCGTAAATTTGAGGAGTTAAACAGATTTTGCTTTGGTAGTGAGGTAGTGAAGGGTTATGAGGAAAATGGGGGTTAGAAACATATTGTGATCAAATGGTAGAGCAGACTTGACATTGGGGCTGGATGACCTGTGTGTGTGTCAGAAGCAGGGAGAGATATACTAGCTTTAAGACTCTAGCAACAACTACTGAAAACTAAAACTGCTGGTTCTGTAGGAGCTTGACCGTACCCATTTCAAGCTGCTTCTATTGTTCCAACTTTAGAAAAATATCCGAAGGCTTCACAAGCCATTTACTGTATGGGCTTTGAAGCAGACCCTATTGAAAACTCTTGATCTCAACCTTTTTTTTAGGAAAACCAGGACAAAATACACTACTTAAGGCCATAGTATCATCACACCACCTATCCAAAGATCTGCCCGTTTATTCACAAGTCCAAAACTTTAAACGGTAATACCTGATCCTGGACTCTCCAATTGTTGAGAATATCCTTCATGCAGTTACCCTTTCTAGTCCTGTTAGCATTTTATAGGATTCTGAGGATCCCCCCCTCAACTCATTCTTATAAACTCTTGTGAATATAGTGCTAACCACTCCAATCTCTCTTCATGTATCAGTCCTGCCAATCCAGGAATCAGTATGGTAAACCTCTGTTGCACGCCCTCCATCACCGGAACATCCTCGGAAAGGAAGCCAAAACTGCACACAGTACTCTAGGTGTGGTCTTACTAAGGCCTTGTACTATTGTAGTAAAATCTCAACTGTATGCTGATAATCTGGTAGGTGATTCTCTACAGAATGTCTGAGTAATAGAGCATCAAGATTATTCCATATATAGCAGCAAATTATTTTGTACATTTTTATTTGAAAATGACCCTTGATTTCAATGTCAAGAGTGCGGTACTGGAAAAACACAGCCTGTCAGACAGATCAGAGGAGCATCAGCAGTCCTCACTTTCTCCTACTTGATTTCAGTGGTCTAATTCCAAGAAAACCAAGAAGTGTTTTGTAGCACAGGAAAGTTAAAATGTTTTGAGGCCATGCAGAGGGTGATTATACCTTCACAGCTGAAGAATTAATTCCTTACTTGAGGGAAAAGTATGGCAACATTTAATTTTCTCGTTTGTAGAGGTGGGCACTGCTTGGTTCATTATTTCCCCCATCCCCAACTCCATTTTAGTTTAGTTCCCTCACAGTCTTCCCACTCTCCTGTTTTTTTTTATTGTTGTTTATGGACAGTGCTTGTAACCTTTGTTGTTTTTAAATTGGTAATGCAAATGATTTGGCAGTGGGTTATCAAAGAACATTTTCTGTGATCATGCCAACAACCGTCTTGCATCTCTTAGCATGAGTCTTGTATGTTGATTGCTTTTCTGAGGAAATGGACACAATCACATAGTCTATTCTTCTGTCCCTCACACTTTTGCTCACAAGTTTCTGTGGTGCAATTGGTTAGCGCGTTTTGATTGTTAACTGAAAGGTTGGTGCTTTGAGACCATCCAGCGTCAGAACGATTATTGTTCTTATTCCAACAGCTTTCTTTTATTTGAGTTATAGGGAGAGGTTTGAATAGGCCACGGCTGTTTTCCCTGGAGGTCGGAGGCTTTATAAAATCATAAGGACATGGATAGGATAAATAGGCAAAATCTCTTCCCTGAGGTGGGAGAGACCAGAACTAAAGGACATAGGTTTAGGGTGAGAGGGGAAAGATATAAAAGAGACCTAAGGGGCAACTTTTTCTCACAGAGGGTGGTGCGTGTGTGGAATTAGCTGCTGGAGGAATTGGTGGAGGCTAATACAATTGCAGCATTTAAAAACATCGAGGTGGGTATATGAATAGGAAGGGTTTGGAGGGATATGGGCCAGGTGCTGGCAGGTGGGACTAGATTGGGTTGGGATATCTGTCGGCATGGAAGAGTTGGACTGAAGGGTCTATTTTTGTGCCGCGCTATATATTACTCCCTCTTATCCTTCATGACACGGTCCTGGTTGCTCTGCTGCTCACATTGTCGTGCTTCGACATGCTCCACTTTCTTTGTGCATACAACTGCCTTGCCATATGCTACCCCACAACTGTGACCTTGCTTGTTACTGTGTTCTTGCTGCCTCTTGCTTTCAGGTGCACCCCCCACTTCCTTGCACGTGTGCCTTCTCCCTCTATCCACTCATGCTTGTGCCCTCCCCTTACATCTGCCTGCAAACATGTTCTTCCCTTTTCTCGTCTAACTGGAGGAACGTCTTGTTGCAGAATCTCTGGTGTGCGCCTACCTGTATTTGAAACACAGCTAGCAAGTCATATAGGAGTCTTGGCTTACAGGGTGCTTTTTGGACAGGCCTAGACTACAGACCAACAGCAATGTGGTTGACTCTTAACTGCCCTTTGGACAATTAGAGATGGGCAATAAATGCTGGCCGAACCAGTGATGTCCTCGTCTCATGAATGAATTTAGGATAAAAGATACCTAAGATTAATTCAAGTTGACTGTCTTAACTTGCATTTCTACCCATTTGGTAAGTGGCAGCTATAGAATCATAGAATGGTTTCAGTGAAGGAAGGCAGCATTTAGCCTTGCAGTGTCCTTGCTAGCTCTCTCCGGATTAATTCTATTAGTCCCACATCCTTATCCTTTCCCCACAGCCTTGCAAATCTTCTCTCTACAAGTTCTTCTTCACTTTTCTATTGAACCACAATTGAATCTATCCAATCCAGTTTCTAACCAATGTTGCAACGTACAAACGTTGTACCTTGAGTCATTTGTTTGCTTTTGGTTCGTTTTGTTTTAAATCATTGTCTTCTGGTTTTGACCCATCTAACAGTTATGATATTTTCCTGTTTTATTCTATCTAGTCAACTCATGACTTGGGCACCTGTCAAATTTCCTCTATCCATCCTTTATTGAGGAAGCTGACTCCAGTTAACCCAATCTGTCCACATAGCTAATGTCCCATGACCTTGGACCCATTCTCATAAATGTTTTCTAAACCTTGTCCAAACTGTGGTTTACAGATTTGGCCATGCTATTCTAGCTGAAATGAAATTGGTGTCTTCTAACTTCCTTGCTTTTATGTTCAAAGCCTCTATTTTTAAAATCCAGATTATATATCCTTTTTTTTAACCACTTTCGTAACCTGCCCTACCACGTTTAGTCATTTGTGTATTTATATCCTCAGGTCTTTCTGTTCCAAAAACAGTAATGTGATCATTGGGAACCCTGTATAACTTTCTCCAAGGAGAAAAGTAATCTTAGTTTTCTTGACCATAACTCAGTCACTTTATATCACGCTGCCCCAGTCCATTTTATTGCATGGGCTTCAATGTTGTCAACTTTAGTAGCTAACCTATTATGTAACAATTGATCAAATGTCCTTTTGGAAGTCTGTACACCACACCAACCATATTAGCCATGTTATCTCTCTTAGCTCATTCATGATACTTAAACATAATTTGCCAATGTGCAAGCTTTCTCCTTAGTTAATTGGCAATATGACTATTCATTTTGCTCTTGGGTATTATTTCTAAAAGCTTTCCCACCAGGAAATTTATCAGTTTGTTATTGTTGGGTTTATCTTTTAACATTTTTCTTCAGCAAAAATGTAATATTAACAATTCTTGGGTCCTTGGTGTCCAGGAAGGTTTGTATGGCTATGGCCACTATAATTGCAGTTTCCACCCTTGCTTTCAATCGGCATCCTTGGATACATCTCATCTGGTCCTTCCAAATCCTTCCAGTAGGATCTGAGATCTGTCTAAGTCATTCGTACTAAGATAGACCATGACCACCAGATGTTCAAACTCCTCTGCCTCTGTAGTCACTCTGGCACCTATTAAAATTTGTCTGAATTTTCCCACTGACGGGACGTTTGAGCTTGAAAGCTGTGTCTTGATTTTTTCAAAGATGCTATTGCATGTGTCTGGAGCCACTTGGACATGAACCCGGGTCTCCTGGTTCAGAGGTAGGGAAACTGCCACTCAACCCAAGATCCCTTTAGAAAGATGTCTTATTTTTGCTGGCAAAGTGCACCGCTGTTCCTTAAGTAAGCGCTTTCTGAACTTTGACAGCATTTTATCTGCCATCCATTTTATCCTGCATTTCTTTGAAGCTAACGTGGTGGTTTTACAGATTTAGTTTCAACTAATTTAGAGAAGACAGTAAAACTATAGCCCTTTAAATTAATTGGGGAATTCTTAAGAAATCATCCAGCAAATATTACTGAAATGCAAATATTTGTTTGTCTAGCAAGGATCATACTGTGCTGTGCTTTTTCGCTTTTATAGTCAAAACAGAACTAGAAACAAATGATGTCTTTCTAACAAAGAATGGCCATTTGCTAAAGGAACTGGGTGCCTATGGGTGCCTGTTAGCCTGATCCTGTGTTTGGCCAAAGTGGCCATTAACAGACAGTGGACCATGTAGGGGTCATTATGCCCATTTACCTGCCCCTCCTTTGAGGTTATGCTGAAGTGTTCATTGAGAGGGAGCATGCATATTTCACAGGCATGGTAGGGATCTTTTGAGACTAATAGGTAATGCAGGGGCTTGAATGCATTGTCACCCCCATGTTATCTTGATTTAGTGAGTTCCTGTTCATCCTTTTATAAGTTTTCAATAACAGTTTATGTTTTTGTTACAGTGCCTGATCAAGTTCTGTTCAACCTGATTTTTAGATTTGTTTGCAGAAGTAGCAATGCACTTCTGGTTAGTGATAAGAACACCTTTACTCAAACATCACCGTGTATGTTTGTTTATAAATAAACAATCACATTGAAATTGATATTTTAGCCCTGAAGCAGGCCATTCTATTCAGTCCGAAAAGTTGTTCCAACTCTTACCCACTGACTTAGGCTCAATAAATGTTATCAGGGGTGTTCTCTATCGCATTACTCACCCATGTCCCAACCCTGAAAATTAAATTTCATAGTCCCATAGTTTAGTCCAAATATGTACCTTCTGATCTCTATTCTAAATGTATTTCATTGAATCCGTTATCTGTGGCGTCTTATTCCTCTTTCCATGGCTGTACTAACACTATCATCTTTCTCTACCCTCCCTTAATTTCACAATATTAGCCAGTTTTATTAAAGGATCTCCACAACATGTTCTGATTTTTTAAAAAAGTGTCAAACTTTGAGTATTTTCCTCATAGCAAGCTGCAATCTGTGTAGTATTGTTTTGAAAGATTCTATATCCTTCCTAGAGCGAATTAGCTGCATAATGCTTCATTCAAAATTTTTATGAACTTATTGTTGCCATTTTGAAATTTACTTTTGGGTTTATTGATTCAAGTAAAATTGTTAATAGCTTCTTGTCCTCTTTGTGCATTAGAAATTAAAATGAAATTGTATGTTTCATCTGTTGATCATTGCTGTAAATTGTTTGAAACTGGAGTGATTTTGAGTCACTGTTTTGTTTGCATGACTCTTAACAGTTGATATTATTACTATTATTATTATTATTATTTCAAGTGAATCAATGAGTAGGTGCATCTTAAGAGATTTGACTCTTCTTGAATTAAAGAATCCTGTTTACACTAGAACAGAATCGGTGTTCACAGGGCTCTTTAGTAATGAGCAGGTGGATAAAATGCCTGCAAATCCTGTGGGTATTCCTAAAGCTCTCGTTAAAACTTCCTTGAAGGATTTTGCTGACACTTGCATAGATTTCAATTTCCCCTGACTGTTAACCTTTTAGGAAGTGTCATGCAAAGCATAGTTGATGAGCTGCAATATGTTGAGGATTTCAATATGGTTGAAATGAATTTATTTATTGAGTAGCTGAGCCCCATACCTACAAATCCTAAGTTATCTGATTTTTAGTTGAGATGTTTTTAGGGACGCACAAGTACTGCCAGTGGCCCTGGTTTAGGAAAATCATCTAGGTATACTGGTCCCTTGGCTGTCCAACAATTTATGCTGGCTGTGTATGTTTGCACATCGGGTGAGGACATAATCAAGCTTGTCTGTGATACCTCTGCAGCTGAATAGCTTGCTAACGCAGCCAAAGCTCACAGCTGAATAATGGCCACCCTGGTGAAGCACTGGATGCCTGTGGAACGGCACCCTGAGAAGGAAGTCATCACATTCAGTGGGTGGAAGAGCATTGTCAAGGTGGAAAAATTACAGGATCTTCCCTTTTGTAGTGTTTTAAACTCTATTTTAACTTCTTGTCCTGTCAACTTTATATGCATAGCCTCCATTTTACAAGGTTGTGTTAAATGTGTGTTGATACCTTAACCCTTATTGTTGTATGATTCACAAAGGACAGATGATGTTTTAGTTGGTTGGCTTATATTGACAGGCTGATAGTGTAGGAACTGAGTTCCCACAGCAACAGAGTACTTTAAATAATTATATCTTTGTGAAGCTACTATTTGTTTTCCCCTGGCATTGCACAGAAGATAGCAAGTCGAAAGTACGCTTCTTATGAAATAGGGTTAGATGATGAGGGTAAATTGGACTAAGTTGTGCAGATGTAATTTATCATTTTAAAGACATTTTATTCCTTGTTCTGTGTATAAAACACCACATGTTGATTCCACAATTTGTATACAGAGAAACATTTATGGCAAATTGGGAAGTAATACAAAGAAATTGGTTGGAATGTAGTCTCCCTGCAGGGAATGTCCTGAGGGTGCACATGTTTATGATACAAAATTACAGGGCATAGATTTGAATAATAGCACACATTGAGGATAAATAGTGGGCAAGAATTAGGCAAATGGAATATAATGTGGAGTAATGTTAAGTTTTCCATTTGTTAGGAAAAAGTATTTCTTTAAACTTTGAGAAATAGAACTCTCTGAATATCAATGGTTTTATGTGTACTTAGATACGCGCTCCAGAAAATTAACATGCAGACACAACAAACAATTAGAAAAGCTAATGGCATGTTCACCTTCATTGCAAAGGGATTAGAATATATAAATAAAGAAGCTTTGCGCCAATTGAATAAAGCTTTGATGATACCACAGCGGGGGTTACGATCTCATTATCTAAGGAAGCAACTTGCCTAAGAAGGGATTGCAGTAACAGTTGACTGGACTGTTTCTTGGCAAGGAGATTGATGTATGAAGGGAAATTGAGAAAACCAAGCTGATATTCCCTGGAATTTATTGCTGAGTGAGTTGATCTTGTCGAATTGAAATAAACAATTTTTGGCTAAAATAATAGCAAGCAACTGTGGTTGCTGGAACTAAAAATACATATAATATTTCAAGTCTAGTGACCCTTCATCAGAACATCAACTTGGCAGATTGTCAGATAGGATCAAGGGAAACCCTAAAGCTTTCTATAGGTTTATCAGGAATAAAAGAATGACTAGGGTAAGATCTGGGCCAATTTCAGATAGTAGTGGAATTTGTATATGGAGTCAGG
Source organism: Chiloscyllium plagiosum (assembly GCF_037043375.1). NCBI lineage: Eukaryota > Metazoa > Chordata > Chondrichthyes > Orectolobiformes > Hemiscylliidae > Chiloscyllium > Chiloscyllium plagiosum. Next base: position 105,213,333 of record NW_028270146.1, on the reverse strand, counting down.
AGATAGGAGAAGCACTAAATGAATATTTTTCATCAGTATTCACACTGGGAAAAGGCAATGTTGGCAAGGAGAGTACTGAGATACAGGCTGTTGGAACAGATGGGATTGAGATTCACAATGAGGAGGCGTTATCAGTTTTCACACTCCAGAATTGCTAAGACCCCTGTGTCAGATGGGATATATCCTAGGATTCTCTGGGAAGCCAGAGAGGAGATTGCAGAGCCTTTGGCTTTGGTCTTTTATGTCATCATCGTCTACAGAATAGTGCCAGAAGACTGGAGGATAGCAAATGTTTCCCCCTTCAAGAAGGGGAGTAGAGGTAATTCTAGACCAGTGAGCCTTACTTCAGTTTTGGGTAAAGTGTTGGTAAAGGTTACAACAGATAGGGTATATAATCATCTCGAAAAGAATAAGTTGATTAGGGATAGTCAACGTGGTTTTCTGAAGGGTAGGTTGTGCCTCTCAAACCTGATTGGTTACCATCTGAAAGAACTCAAACAGGTAGATGAGGGTAAAGCAGTTGATGTGGTGTATGTGGATTTCAAGTAAGGTGCTTGGTGTAAGGTTCCCTGTGGTAGGCTATTGCACAAAATACGGAGGCATGGGGTTGTGGGTGATTTAGCAGTTTGGATCAGAGATTGGCGAGCTGAAAGAAGAGAGGGTGATGCTTGATGGGAAATGTTCATCTGGAATTCAGTTACTAGTGGTGTACTACAAGGATTTGTTTTGGGGCCACTGTTGTTTGTCATTTTTGTAAATGACCCGGATGAGGGTGTAGAGAATGGGTTAGTAAATTTGGATGGACACTAAGGTCGGTGGAGTTGTGGATAGTGCTGAAGGATGTTGCAGGTTACAGAGGGACATAGATAAGCTGTAGAGCTGGGCTGAGAAGTGGCAAATGGAGTTTAATGCAGAAAAGTGTGAGGTGATTCACTATAGAAGGAGTAACAGGAATGCAGAGTACTGGGTTAATGGTAAGATTCTTGGTAGTGTAGACGAGCAGAGAGATCTCCGTGTCCATGTACATGAATCCCTGAAAGTTGACACCCAGGTTGATAGGGTTGTTACGAGGGCATACAGTGTGTTAGCTTTTATCGTAGAGGGATTGAGTTTTGGAGCAACGAGGTCATGCTGCAGCTGTACAAAACTCTGCGGCTACACTTGGAGTGTTGCATGCAGCTCTGGTCACTGCATTATAGGAAGGATGTGGATGCTTTGTAAAGGGTTCAGAGGAGTTTTTCTAGGATGTTGCCTGGTATGGAAGGAAGGTCTTATGAGGAAAGGCTGAGGGAACTGAGGCTGTTTTCATTGGAGAGGAGGAGGTTGAAAGGATTAGATAGGTGGACGGTGATAGCTTTTTTCCTCGGATGGTGATGGCTAGCATGAGGGGACATTGAGGGGTGATAGATATAGGACAGATGTCAGAGGTAAAAACAATGACTGCAGATGCTGGAAACCAGATTCTGGATCAGTGGTGCTGGAAGAGCACAGCAATTCAGGCAGCATCCGAGGACAGGCAAAATCGACGTTTCGGGTTCCTGATGAAGGGCTTTTGCCCGAAACGTCGATTTTGCCTGTCCTCGGATGCTGCCTGAATTGCTGTGCTCTTCCAGCACCACTGATCCAGATGTCAGAGGTAGTTTCTTTACTCAGAGTAGTAGGGGCATGGTATGCACTGCTGGCAACAGTAGTGGTCATTGGATAAACACATGAATGAAAATGGAGTAGACTTCAGATTGGTTCCACAGGTTGGCGCAACATTGAGGGCCGAAGAGCCTGTACTGTGCTGTAATGTTCTAACTCTGTTTCTCTCTACAGATGCTGCCAGGTCTGCTGAGTTTCTCCAGCACTTGTAAACTATTTTCTGGCTTGATGAGGTAATGCTTTGAGGATATTTTTCTGTCTAGGATTATAGCACGAGGAAATCGCAGTCTCTGATTCAGAGCTCAGCCATGTAGAACTGAGTAAAGGAGAAATGTTTTCACTGAAATGGCTGTGAAGCTTTGGTTTTCTCCACTCCAGAGAGCTATGGATGGTCAACCGTCAATTGTATTCAATTCAGCCATCTTTAGGTTTGTAGATAATAAGGGATCGAGGGGCATAATTACAATGCAGAAGGCACAATTGTGGTAGGACAACATCTATGATCTTATTGAATGATGAAGTTGCCTTGAAGCACCAAATAACCAGTTCCTTCTGTAGATTATGTTTTGTTGCTGTTTTTGCATTGCCATAGTCTTATCAGACCACAAGGGCTGCTCTCTTCTCGTCCTCTTCGCCCCCCCCCCTCCCCCATGTGCAAAGGGACATGGGTTCCCGGTCTTCTCTGGAATAGCAGTTTCTTGATGAATTATGTAGTCATTTTACAGGGAGGAGCATCCAGGTAAGGCAACATACATATTGGTTGCGTGACTGTTACAATCAGCGAGCATCAGCAGTAAAGATTAAGCCATCTGCTGTTAAACAGTGAATGTTCTTAATCTTAACTGGCTTCACAATGAATATTTTTCACCTTGTTAAACTGACCTTACATACTGACTGCTTCTAATGTCGTTAAATGGCTCTATGTAATGAATGCTTTTCTATCTTGTTAACCCAAAACCCTTGCCTCCAGCACCCCATTGTTAACTGGAAGTTCTTATCTGATCTGAGTCATGCTCAGCTGAACCTCCTGTTTTGTAAAACTCAAAACTTAACTCTTTCCCTACCTGCTCATACCCAATATACATTCTCACTCTCATTAGAGAGAAGCGACTGGTGGTGATTTAACCTGGGGGCCCCAGACCTCAGGCAAGGGAAGAGGTTGAGAAGGAGAATTCTTGGTAACCTGAAACTGATGAAGGGAATTGAACCCATGCTGTTGGCATTACACTGCTCTGTAAACCAATAATCCAGCCAATTGAGCTAAACAGATTTCCCTGTATATTATGGATCTGTATTTTATATAACTGGTTGCAACAACAACTTGTATAATGCCTTTAGTGTAATAAGGTATTCCAGTGCTGTTGTGATATGGAGTAGTTCTTTCCCCTTGTGATAGAGTCTTGGATGAGAGGGCATAATCTCAGATTAAGCCATTGCCAATTTAAAAACCGATGAGGATTTTTCTCTGACGGTAGTGAAATACCATAAAGGGCTGTTAAGGTTGCTCAATAAATATATCCAAGGCTGAGATAGACAGACTTTTCATCAGTAGGAGAATTGAGGGTTATGAGGAAAAGATAGGAATGTGGAATTGAGGATTCAGATCAGCCATGATCTCATTGAATGGTGGAGCAGACTCAATGGATTGAATGGCCTCTTGCTTCTGCTCCTACATCCTATGGTTTTATGTTTCCACTTGTGGGGGAATCTTGAACTAGGCGATATGGTTATGGCATAAGGGAACACTCATTTAAAACTGAAATGTGAAGGAATTTCTTCTCCCAGAGAGTGGTGAATGTCTGGAATTCTCTACTCTAGACAGTTATGGAGACTAAATCTCTGAAATTGTTTTGAGATAGGTTGATTTTTGCAATATTGAAGTGTTGAGGGCTATGATGAGCTGGTACAAAATATGATTGAGCAGATCAGCCATGATTTTGTTGATTGGGGGGACAGGCTTAAGGGGCTGAATGACCAACAGGTAGTTCTTCATAATGCGGTAGTTGTGTTCCCATGCAACACCATGATGTAGAAAGTAGTGCAATATAAATAATGGGGCCTTTGGAAAAAACAGGGTTGTGCGAACCACCAAAATTATCAGTAAAGTTCAAATCAGTAAATTTAACACTAACATGAAAATCGCTGACTACAGCATTGTACCTTTTATGAAGCTCTTCACCAGAAAGCACATGAGCTATCTGACAACGTGATCCCGATGTGGAATTCCAGTCCTCCTCAGGATTCTTCCCCCGGTTTGAAATAAAGTTCCTTTTAAATGTAGATTACCATTCCCAATTTCAAGCTGTGTTTCAAGGCTTGCGGAGCTGATTGCGTTCCTGTTTTAAATTGAGGGGTGATAGATATAGGACAGAAGTAGGTTCTTTGCTCAGACTAGTAGGGGCAAGGAATGCCCTGCCTGTAGCAGTAGTGAACTCGCCAACATTAAGGGCATTTAAATGGTCATTGGATAAACATGTGGATGATGATGTAATAGTGTATGTTAGATGGGATTTAGATTGGTTTCACAGGTTGGTGCAACATCGAGGCCCAAAGGGACTGTGCTGCGCGGGAATGTTCTATGTATTTAGCTGCACACAGACTTGGCGTTTTGCAGACAGAGAATCCTAAGGCTGGGTTTTGCTTTTCAGCTAGTGCAGGGGATAGAATCGCATTTAGCGAACAGAAATTTGCTTTATTGAAAAAAGTCTGCAATTCACAAATCGTGTAACAACCAAATTGCATTATAGGAGATCTACCTGTAGTCATTCTGCTATTTCCTATTTTCCATTGTTCTAATGTTCCCCAGGAGCTTAATGAAACAACATTATAAAGCTGAGGTGTTAGGTAATTTAACCAAATGCTTGGTCAAAGATGATAGGTTTTATGGCCTGTATTAAAGGAGGAAAAGTTTAGGAAAGGCATTCCAGGGCTTGGAGCTTGATAGCTGAATGAGCATTAATCAGTTGAGGTACAATTAAAATCAGAGACTCCGGGAGGCCAGAATTGTCTGAGTGCAGATGTCTGAGAGGATAATAGTGCTGATGAAGATTTATAGAGGCGAGAATAGGGATGGTTTTGAGAACAAGAACGAGAATTTTAAAATCAAGATATTACTTGACTGGCGGCGGGGGGGGGGGGGAGGGGAGTGTCAGTGTAAGTTGACAAACTTGGGTGTTTTGGGAATGGCATGGTGCAATTTTATACAAAGAGGTGAAGTTCTGTGTGAGCTAAGTTTTGAAAAAGGTAAAGTATGGGAGACCAACCAACAGTATGTTGGAATAAGAGTCTGGAGGTTAGATTGAGAATTTCGGTACCATATGAGCTGAGACAGGGATGGAGTTGCAAGGAAGTGGGTTTGTGATAGTATAAATATAAGGTTGATAGCTCACCTTGGGATCGAATGTGAAGCAAGGTTGTAAACAGCTTTAGTCTCAGGCTGTTATCAGGAAAAAAAGGTAGTAGTTACGTTCAGAGTTTGGGACTGGGACCAGAGACTTAATTCTTTCCAGTATTTAATTGAAGGTAATTTCTGCTCATCTAGAACTGAGTGTTTTAAATAGTTAGTCGGATAACCTAGTGACAGTGGAGGAGTGCAGAGAGGCAATGGTAAGGTTGAAGCAGGTGTTGCAGAATACATGTGCTTTCAGAAGATGTTATAAGGTGTAGATGAGAAATTGGAGTTGGCTAAACATCTATCCTTGGTGATAGAGATAATAGTGCAAGAGTCGAAAGGGAAGCCATTGTAAATAATATTCTGAATATGATGAGCGGGCTATGAATGAAACCAGGAGGGAGCAGTTTCACTAGCTGGATGTTAGGGGAAAAGTCATAGGTGAGAATGACGAGCTGAAAATGTGTTGCTGGAAAAGCGCAGCAGGTCAGGCAGCATCCAGGGAACAGGAGAATCGACGTTTCGGGCATAAGCCCTTCTTCAGGAATGAGGAAAGTTTGTCTAGCAGGCTAAGATAAAAGGTAGGGAGGAGGGACTTGGGGGAGGGGCGTCGGAAATGTGATAGGTGGAAAGAGGTCAAGGTGAGGGTGATAGGTCAGACTGGGGTGGGGGCGGAGAGGTCAGGAAGAAGATTGCAGGTTAGGAAGGTAGTGCTGAATTCGATGGATTAGACTGAGACAAGGTGGGGGGAGGGGAAATGAGGAAACTGGTGAAATCAGAGTTCATCCCTTGAGGTTGGAGGGTTCCTAGGCGGAAGATGAGGCGCTCTTCCTCCAACCGTCGTTTTGTTGTGGTCTGGCGATGGAGGAGTCCAAAGACCTGCATATCCTTGGTGGAGTGGGAGGGGGAATTGAAATGTTGAGCCACAGGGTGGTTGGGTTGGTTGGTCCGGGTGTCCCAGAGGTGTTCTCTGAAACGCTCCGCAAGTAGCCGGCCTGTCTCCCCAATATAGAGGAGACCACATCGGGTGCAGAGGATGCAATAGATGATGTGTGTGGAGGTGCAGGTGAATCTGTGGCGGATATGGAAGTTTCCTTTGGGGCCTTGGAGGGAGGTGAGGGGGGAGGTGTGGGCGCAAGTCTTGCACCTCCTGCGGTTGCAGGGGAAGGTGCCGGGAGTGGAGGTTGGGTTGGTGGGGGGTGTGGATCTGACGAGGGAGTCACAGAGGGAGTGGTCTTTACGGAATGCTGATAGGGGAGGGGAGGGAAATATATCCTTGGTGGTGGGGTCCGTTTGGAGGTAGCGGAAATGACGGCGGATGATGCGCTGAACATGGAGATTGGTGGGGTGGTAGGTGAGGACCAGTGGGGTTCTGTCCTGGTGGTGGTTGGAGGGGCGGGGCTCAAGGGCGGAGGAGCGGGAAGTGGAAGAGATGCGGTGGAGGGTATCGTCGACCACGTCGGGGGGGAAATTGCGGTCCTTGAAGAAGGAGGCCATCTGGGTTGTGCATTTTTGGAACTGGTCCTCCTGGGAGCAGATGCGGCGGAGTCGAAGGAATTGGGAGAATGGGATGGCGTTTTTACAGGGGGCAGGATGGGAGGAGGTGTAGTCCGGGTAGCTGTGGGAGTCAGTCGGTTTGTAGTAGATGTCCGTGTTGATTCGGTCGCCTGAGATAGAAATAGAAAGGTCGAGGAAGGGGAGAGAGGAGTCCGAGACTGTCCAGGTGAATTTGAGGTCGGGGTGGAAGGTGTTGGTGAAGTAGATGAACTGTTCAACCTCCTCGTGGGAGAATGACTTGATCAAACCTGTGAAAGACTGCAGACCGGATGAGGAGGAGAGTTCATTTTTGTCACATTTGCAAAGGATATCATTTGGGATTTTCATTTAAATCCTTTAAGGACTGCAAGTAGAGGTGTATCTCTGGAGGAATTCAAGCATGGAATTGGAACAAAAATGTGAATTGATAGGTAGTGTGTTCAAGGAATTAAGAACAGGAGTAGGCTATCCAGTCCAAGCCTGTTCCATCATTTAATGAGATCATGGCTGATCTGTGGCCTAACACCATATACCAGCCTTTGGCTCATATCTCTTAGATGCACTTTGTTAAGCAAAGATCTCATGAGGGACATGAATAGGATCTTTTTCCCCAGATTGGGAAGTCCAAAACTAGAGGCATGGGTTTAAGGTGATAGGGGGAATATTTAAAAAGGAACTAAGGGGCAACTTTTTCACAGAGGATGGTGCGTGTATGGAATGAGCTGCCAGAGGAAGTGGTGAAGGCTGGTACAATTGCAACATTTAAAAAGCATCTGGATGGGTATATGAATAGGGAAGGGTTCAGGGGCATTGGACCAATTGTTGGCAAATGGGCTTAGATGAATTTAGGATATCTGGACAGCATGGGCAAGTTGGACTGAAGGGTCTTTTTCCTTGCTGTACATCTCTAGTTCAGATTTCAAACCACAAGTGCTTTAGTGTCAGCTGCTATTTTGTGTAGAAGTGCTTCTGAACATCTCTCCCGAATGGTCTAGTCTTAGTTCTTGGACTGTGCTCACTGGTTCTAGAATCTCCAACCAGTGAAAGTAGCTTATCTTTATTTATTCTGATGTTTCCTGTTAATATTTGGAAGATTTTGATCAGATCACCCTTAGATTTGAGGGAAAACGGGCCTAACTTGTCTAACCTCTTGTAGTGGAGGTAGTGATATCATCGCTAGACTACTAATCCAGAGATCTGGGTAATGAATATTCTAGGAACTTGGTGGAACTTGAATTTAGTTTAAAAAAAAATCTGGAATTGAGTCTAATGGTGACCAATAAACCATTGTCGATTGTCAGGAAAAGTTGTTCTGCTTCACTAATGTCCTGTAGGGAAACAACTGTCATCCTCCCCTGGTCTGGCCTTTATGTGACTCCAGATACACAGTAATGTGGTTAACAATTAGGGATGGACAGTAAATGCTGGTCTAGCCAGTGATGTCCACATGTTAATGAATATAAAAGCAGTAATAAACCTCTGAAGTCCAGGTATAATTTTACGTTGTAATCTCACGAAGGTCATATCCTTCCTAAGGTGTGATGCCCAGATCTGCTCTATACTCGAAATGGGGTCTAAGCAGAGTGTCTTTTTTATTATTATTATTGCTACAGCATAACTTCTGCATTCTTATACTCCAGTCCTTTAGGTATGAAGGCCAGAATTCCATTAGCCTCCTTGATAATTTTGTGCACCTGTTCTTGGTGTTTTAAAGATCTATATCTGAACCCATTAGACTTTGTTGCTATCCACTGTGTTTAACTTCATTCCATGTAGTATACTCTGATATACCCTTTCTCAGTCCAAAACTGACAACCTCATACTTAGTTACGTTGAACTCCATCTACCACAGTTTGCCCGTTCACCTAATTATCACTGTAGTTTTTATAATAGGATGAAGTTTTACTGGTGGTTTAGTGTGGTTGCCTCTGGGAAGGGAGGGATGCACAGAGACATCTGATTGGATGGTCTTGATTTCCATAGCAAAGGCACCCACAAGCCCCTTGTAGAATGTTGGAGGTGATGCTGAAAGAGATGGCAGAGAAGTGTGCTGTGTGGAGTTTGCATGATCTCCCCATCTCTGTGTGGGCTTCTGTCAGGTGCTCTGATTTCATCCTACAATCCATAAGCAAAGTAACTGGTAAATGTGGGGTTACGGGGCTAGGGTTGGAGGCTGAATCTGGGTGGAATGCTGTTTGGAGGGTCGGTGTGGACACAATGGGCTAAATGGCCTCTTTCAACACTGTAGGGATTTTATGAAGATGATTTTCAGTGGATAAAAGTTATCTTTTGCTATCTAGGATGATACAGGCTATAACAGATCAGAACAGGACCCAATAGTATTTTGTATAATCCATAATGCATAGGAGCAGAATTAGGCCATTTTGATCATGGTTGATATGTTTCTAAATCCTATTCTCCTGCCTTCTCTCCAAATCCCTTGATCCCTTTCCCAAGCTCTAAAGGGTCATCCCTTCACTCTGAGGCTGTACCCTTGGGTCCTAATCTCTTCTCTTGGAAGCCATCAGAAGTTACACAACGCCAGGTTATAGTCCAACAGGTTTATTTGAAAACAGAAGCTTTTGAACCACTGCTCCTTCATCTCTTGTGAGCAGCAGCATGTGATTTCCAATAAATCTGATGGACTATAACCTGGTGTTGTGTGATTTCTGACCTTGTCAGCCCAGTCCAACAGCGGCACCTCCACATCAGTGGAAGCATAAGTTGAGGATTATGGGACTGCACTAGAAGTTGAGAGGATGAGAGGGGATCTGATTGAAATTCGGGGAATACTGAGAGACCTGGATAGAGTGGATGTGGAGAAGAAAAGCTGCAGAATTACCTTATGGATCCTTCTAACTGCCTTGCTTGTAGTCACTCCCTCCTATTCCTGACCACTGAACAAATTTGAGATAGTTAATGGAAAGAGAGTGAAGCATCCAGGTAACTTACCTGCTCCTGATGTGTCATAATGTTCCAAGCTCCGGCTGATTTAATGAGTGGTCAAAACAGAGCCTAAAAGATGTGTAGTTAGAATGCTGTCATGCACTGTTTCTCTCAAATCGTATTGGTTTAAAATAACTTTTTAATTCAACCTTTAAAATTCTTCCAAGGTCATCCAAAAGATTTTAAGAACAGTTTCAGCATGATATGAGCAATATTGAACATTGCTATTAGATTAAATTAGATTACTTAGTGTGGAAACAGGCCACACCGACCCGCCAAAGCACAACCCACCCAGACCCATTCCCCTACGTTAACCCCTTCGGCTAACACTACGGGCAATTTAGCATGGCCAATTCATTGTTGACTGTTACATCTTTACAGATTGCACACAAAAATACTGCTTAATTATAATTCTTGCCAGAAATATCCGCTCCAATCCTGGGCTTTTTGAGAGATGCATACATCTTTGTCATGATACACTGGAGTCATGTGCTTGAAATCGAGGCCTGCTATTCCCAAAAATATCACATGCGAAAATATTAAGTTAAACAATCCAGTTTATCTGGCTGACCAACTGAGGTCAAAAGAATAAATGCCACTAATTCATATACTTAACCAGAAGAAACTATTTATTGTGAACAAATTGTCTTTAACCAATGATAATAAAGAAATATGAAACTTAAAATTTGAAACCCTAACCAACTGGATGGATGCATGTAGGCGCATGCATTTTAACAGTGGGGAGAAAAGCCATGGATGGCCATGAGAAACTAGTTGCATAGTGTTGATCAGGAATACAGGAGTTGATAAGGTATCTTCCAGATTCCACCAATGTATTTTTAGTTCTTGATGATGACGCAACTTGATTGTAACAAAGTTCTGTTTTTCAATTTCCAGTTGAGAATTCTTCCTTTGAATAATCTGGGCTTTCATTTTTTTTCTCCCTTAGGTTGGAGTATGCTTAAAAAAAAGTTTAAGTAAAGGGGGTGGGGGGGTGAGAACAGTTAGCAGCAACTGGACTCTCAGGTAGCTTTCACATAGGAGAGAGATATAGAGATATTTTGTCAGGATGAGACACAACTGGTCTCTTACTCAGTCCAAACCTTGTTGTTTTGTTCTCTCTCATCCACACCAATTGATCAGTGGATAAGTAACCAGTGTGGTTGTGTAGGTTGGCTTTGAACAAACAATTGGAGACAATTTGTCTGGCTTTGTCCCCCATGCAGTAACCTAGTTTCTTATCTTCTGGTTAACTTTACTTGCTTAGCAAACTGTAAATAGCTCCAACAAAAATGCTTTTTAAAAACTGCAACCATTCTTTTGTCCCCTTAATTCAAACCATATTTTGTCTGGTTTTGGTCCACAGTCTAAAAATAAACCTTCAATTAAAAATTTTAATGAAGGCACTAACACAATTGAACAAATGTTACTGTAGGTTAAAAATGTGACCTGAAAATACTCTGGCGATAATTGGTTGCCATTATAAATGTACTCTTATGTATAATGGAAATAATTGATACCAGAAGTGGAATGCTGCATCGGTTAGCATGACTCTCAACTATTTACAGTCATATTAATTATGTGAATGAAGGGACTAGTTGTATTTTAGCCACATTTGCTGATGGCAAAAAGCAAGTAGAGGATACAATGAGTCTCTATAGAGGAAACCGGCCAAGTGAATGGGAGAAGTACCCTTATCTACTTTGCTTGGGTGAATGGAAAAGCAGAATATTTTTTAAATAGAGAAACATCCTGAATGCTGCAGTCTAGGGGGACGCAGGTGTCCTTGTAACTGAATGACAAAATGTCAGCATGCAGGTACAGCAAGTTATTCTGAAGGCAACTGGAATGTTGACCTTTATTGCAAGGATGTCTGAGTGGAAGATGGAGATGAAGCAGAAATTGTTCGAAGTACCATTCACTTTAAATTCTCCATCTAGCAAGCAATAGACACTAGGTTATTGGATGTATTCAAGGCTGAGTTAGACTTTTAATTGATAACCGCATCCATAGTTTGGGGAACAAGCATGAGAGTGAAGGCCATATTACATCAGTCATGATCTTGTTGGTCAGGTATAGCTGTACACCAGGAAGTTTGGAAGATCTCTTGCAATTCTTGAATTTGTAATTGACCCTCTGTGACTCACTGCAAGGGACTGTTGTAGTATATTTTGAGAGACTTCAAAGACACTCAAATTTGGTATTTTGGATTTGATCTTTGCTAGTCATTCTGGGTTTTGGTGATGACATTTTTGATTTGTTATTTGAATTAACTTGTTGACTTCCTCCTCCCATGTAGCTTGGAATCTTGATGCTGTTATTTACTGCCTTCTCAGTTTAAAAGCTTTTGAAATGCATTTGAAACAGATCATGAATTTTCTTGAAATGAGCTCTAGAAGGCTTATGTTGGACTGTTTTCACACTGATCTTCAGAGACCTCTTCAGATGATATTTGGTGCTGTTCATTTGCCAGGCTAATGATGGTGGAAATTTAGAAAGCTGTTCTGTTGTTCTCCTGAACCGTTCCTTCATCTCAATTTCGACAAGGGCCATTTTAAATGATATTTTGCCTTCCTAACTTTTTTCTCAGTATCATGTTCTTAGTTAACTTGTTTCTGACTTGCTCTAAACCTTTTACTTTCTATCTATTGTGTTGTAAATTGATCAATGGTAAATTCCACTGTATTTATGGGAAATATAACTCATAACTTGGATCATTGTGTTGTGCTATTTTGTTGTGCACATCTAACAGGTTTTCAGTATAAAATTGCAGACTTTTCTGATGACAAGTGAGGGAGTACAGAGATACTGTAGGAAGATTTGTCAGTGAAAAATCCTGTCAGCAAATTGTTATGGGTTTGAATCATAACTGCATGACTTTCCAGGCTTAGGCATGTGATGAATTACATCAGGATGATGGTGAACCAGTTCAACATTGGCCTCTGTTACAGGTCACCTTCATGAATTATTATTAGCTCTTTTTGTAAAACAAAAATAATGTTAAAGGCATTTTTCAAATTTTCTCCTTAACAGTCATGGAAAATTTGTAAATCTGATGATATGTTGATGAAGATATAGAAAAGTGTAGCTATCATTATTTAGGAGGTAAGAATGTTAGAAAATCACTTTTGTACAAAATTTATTTCTGCTTTGTCAACTTTGATATATTTGAGAGCATAGTTTCAGGATAGGGAACTGATCACTTAGGACTGAGATGAGAAATTTATTGACTGAAAAGATTGCGAATCAAAGGCTGGGAATTCTGTCAAGTGTAACTTGCCTTTTGCCACACCCATGTTACCTCAAGCACCTGTGCACCATCTGCAAGTGTGGTGAAACACACACAACTTGTTTGGATGAGTGCTGCTCCAACAACATTTAAGCTTGTCCCTATCCAAGATACAGCAATCCACTTGATGGCACCCCATCAACTATATTCAACTGTCACTCCCTCCACCATTGCATAATGACAGCAGTGTATACCATCTACAAGATGCACTGCTGCAACTCTCCAACATTCCTGTGGCAGCACCTTCCAAACCTGTGACCTCTGCCACCTAGAAGGACAAGAGCAGCAAACGCATGGGAGCATCACCAACTTCAATTTCAAGTCCTCCTCAAGCCAGTGACCTGGAACTATATCATCAGTGGTGGCCATGAAAAAATTCTATGGAAGAATTTAAAATACTTCAGGACTTGGTTATGAATGTAGCATCATTGAATATATTTTAGGTTGTGATAGATATTTGGTCACTTAAGCAATTGAGATATGGGAAGTAGGTAGCAAAGTGGAGCTGAAGCCCAAGATTGTATTGAATGGTAGAGAAGGCTGAACGGGCTATATGGTCTAATCCTCTTATGTTTTGTGTTCTGAAAAGAAAGGTGAACATGGAACAGTACAGCACAGTACAGCTCTTCGGCCCTCGATGTTGTGCTGACCCTTTATCTGACTCTAAGATCAGACTAACCGATATACCCTTCGTTGTACTAACTTCCATGTACCTATCCAAGAGTCACTTAAATGTCCCTAATGCATTCCATGGACCCACTATACTCTGTGTAAAGAACTGACCTCTGACATCTGTCCTAAACCTTCTTCCAATCGCCTTAAAATTATGCCCCCTCGTGATAAACATTTCAGTCAGGGGGAAAAAGTCTCGGCTAGCCACTCTATCTATGCCTCTCATTATCTTGTCCATCTCTATCGAGTCACCTCTCATCCTCCTTAGCTCCAATGAGAAAAGCCCAAGCTCACTCAACCTTTCTTCAGAAGACATGCCTTCCAGTTCAGGCAGCACCCTGATAAATCTCCTCTGCACCCTCTCTAAAGCTTTGTCTTTCTTGTTATGAGGCGACCAGACCATTTCTTGTTTTAAAATGATTTTACAAACTCTAAATTTTCATTAACCCTGTGTATAGCATGAAAGCAAAAGTGAAATACTGCAGGTAATGGAAATCTAAAGTAGAAACAGAATGCTGGAAATAAATGTTTGAGTCTGAAACATCAACTTTCTTCCTTAATATACTATCTGGTCTGTTGAGTATTTCGTTCACTTTGTGTTTCATAATGATTTTAAGTTAATGATTTTGATTTGAATTTGACTTTCATGTGTACTCAAGTACAGGAGTACAGTGAAAAGTGTGTAATGCCTAATGAGGCACCATCTTGTGTACAAGTGCCAAGGTATATAGTCTTAAGAACAAGGTAGGGAGAAAGTGCTAAGTTAAAAGTTAAACATTGCAGCGATTATACTACAGTAACCCCTTCTTAGTTTAAAGTAGAAAATATAGAAATGAAGTTGAAAGTTCACACATTACTTAAAGGCTTAGTCATGGTGATACCTCACCCTGAAGAATCAGCTCAAGACCAGAAGTCCATGCAAAAGTTCACAATGCCTGGCTGAGACCACCATGCCGGGTCACTGGATGTCCATCACGTCTGGCCAGAAGGCAGCTTCACCAGGTACATGTTTAATGTTGAGTCAAATATGACTCTTGAAGTGTTCAATAAAAGTCACATTAGACTCAGCCGTAAATGTTTGTTCCTTCACAGATGCTGCCAGACTTGCTGAGTTTATCCAGTGCTTAGTTTTATTTTGAGATGACCAGCCTCCCCTATTTTGTTTTTATATTGTGTTAAACTTTGATTCAGGCACATTTGTATTGCGCAATATGCACGCTATTTCCTAGTGATGAAACACATGCTGTTTCGGTTTCTGTATATCATAGTGCAATCTTTTTGTATGTTGTATTTATAGTTTTCTGCAAGAATATAATATGTAAGAAGTAAACTTATTGTTCATTAAAAGTGCTGGTTTTGTTTTGGTTAATTTCTTTAGCCTCGGGTTAAATGGAATCTGCATTTGGAACCCTGAAGATCCAGGCTGACTTATGCATTGCATAGCAGCTATTCCAAAAGGGACCACAGACATGAGCGGGGGAGGTGAACAGCCTGACATATTGTCAGTCAGTTTCCTAGTAAAGGAACGATGGAAAGTGGTAAGTATAATTTGACAATTTGTGTGCTTTAGAAAATATGCTAACTGACATTTCTGTTTTTGTTTAGCAGTTCTAAATACAATGTGATCATATTTGTTCAGTTGCATTACATTTTATATTCAGTAATTGATTTTGAGTTATTGCTCTTTTTTTTTGCCTTTGGAAATCCATACATCTTTTTTAGGTTTTAAAAAACACCATGTTTAACTAAATGTCAGTCTAGCAACTTCAAAGAAATAGTTTACATTTGAGTTCAAATTAGTTTCCAATTTTAAGTTGTTTTCTTATGAATTCATGGAAACTAGTTGAAGTGTTAATTGTCATAGAATCCCACGATATGGAAACAGACCCAACAAGTCCACACCGTCCCTCCAAAGAGTATCCAATGCAGACTCATTCCCCTAAACCATTACTCTACATTTCCCATGACTAATGCACCTAACTTACACATCCCTGAACACTATGGGCAATTTAGCATGGCCAGTTCACTTCATTTGTACATCTTTGGATTGTGGGACAAAACCAGAGCACCCAGAGAAAACCCACACAGACAAGGCAAAAATGTGCACACTCCACACAGATGGTCGTCTGAGTCTGGATTTGTACCCGGATCATAGGGTCATAGAGATGTACAACATGGAAACAGACCCTTCAGGCTCAACTCATCCATGCTGACCAAATATCCTAACCTAATCTAGTTCCATTTGCCAGTATGTTGCCTACATCCTTCTAAACCTTTCCTACATAGACC
This sequence comes from Chiloscyllium plagiosum, assembly GCF_037043375.1. NCBI lineage: Eukaryota > Metazoa > Chordata > Chondrichthyes > Orectolobiformes > Hemiscylliidae > Chiloscyllium > Chiloscyllium plagiosum. The sequence goes on along the minus strand of NW_028270146.1, from coordinate 105,197,566 downwards.
CATCCAGATCCCTTTTAAATGCTGTAATAGTGCCAGGCTCCACCACTTCCTCTGGCAGCTCATTCCACAGTTGAAGCTCTTCATCAGGAATGAAGGGATGGCCTAAGGGGCTGGAGAGATAAATGCAAGGGGTGTGAGGCTGGGGGGGATGGTAGTTGGGAATGACATAGGTAGATGGTGGGAGTAAAGGTGATGAGTTGGAGGGGCGGTTGGAGTGGATAGGTGGGAAGGAAAATGGATAGCTAGGACAGTTCAAGAGGATGACGCTGACCTGGAAGGTTGGGTCTGGCATAAGGTGGGGAGAAGGGCTGGCAACACCCCCCCCTCTTCCCAGCCTCATCCCCCTCCCATTTATCTCTTAACCTCCTTGTGCCACCCCCTCATTCCTGATGAAGAGTCTATGCCCCAAAACGTTGACTCTCCTGCTCCTCAGTTGCTGCCTGACTGGCTGTGCTTTTCCAACTTCAACTCTGATCTCCAGCATCTGCAGTTCTCACGTTCTCTGGCTCATTCTGTACGTGCACCACCCTCTGCATGAAAAAATTGCCCCTTGAGTCCTTTTTATATATTTTCCCACCTCGCCCTAAACCTGTGCGCTGTAGTTCTGGACTCCCCACTCCAGGGAAAAGACCTTGTCTATTTATCCTATCCATGCTCCTCATGATTTTATAAACCTCTAAAAGGTCACCCCTCAGCCTCTGATGCTCCAGGAAAAACAGCCCCAGCCTATTCAGCCTCTCCCTATAGCTGAAGTCCTCCAACCCTGGCAATATTCTTGTAAATCTTTTCTGATCCCTTTCAAGTTTCACAACATCATTCCGATAGGAAGGAGACAAGAATTACACACAATATTCCAAACGTGGCCTAATCAATGTCCTGCATAGCCGCAACATGACTTCCCACGTCTATAGTCAGTGATCTGACCAATAAAGGAAAGCATACCAAATGCCGCCTTCACTATCCTATCTACCTGTGACTCTACTTTCAAGGAACTATGAACCTGCACTCCAAGGTCTCTTTGTTCAGCAACACTCCCATTAAGTGTATATGTCCTGCTAAGATTTGCTTTCCCAAAATGCAGCATCTCGCATTTATCTACATTAAACTCCATCTGCCACTACTCAGCCCACTGGCCCATCTGATCAAGATCCCATTGTAATCTGAAGTAACCTTTGCTGTCCTCAACACCTCCAATTTTGGTGTCATCTGCAAACTTACTAAGTATATCTCCTGTGTTCACATCCAAACCATGTATATAAATGATGAAAAGTAGTGGACCCAGCATTGATCTTTGTGGCACACCACTGGTCACAGGCCTCCAGTCTGAAAAGCAACCCTCCACCACCACCCTTTGTCTTCTAGCTTCAAGCCAGTTCAGTATCTAAATGGCTAGTTCTCCGTGTGTTCCATGAGATCTAACCTTGCTAACCAGTCTCCAATGGAGAGCCCTGTCATACTGAAGTCTGTATAGATCATGTCCACCACTCTGCCCTCATCAATCCTCTTTGTTAGTTCTTCAAAAAATCTCCGTCACCCTTGTGTTGTGAGGCAGCGGTGCTAACCACTGAGCTGCTCATTATATCCCCACGAGTTACAAATGTAGAATTTTGTGAAAAGATTTATGGGCGGCACAGTGGTTAGCACTGCTGCCTCACAGCGCCAGAGACCCGGGTTCAATTCCCGCCTCTGGCGACTCTCTGTGTGGAGTTTGCACATTCTCCCCATGTCTGCGTGGGTTTCCTCTGGGTGCTCCGGTTTCCTCCCACAATCCAAAAATGTGCAGGTTAGGTAAATTGGCCATGCTAAATTGCCCGTAGTGTTAGGTGAAGAGGTAAATGTAGGGGAATGGATCTGGGTGGGTTGCGCTTCGGCGGGTCAGTGTGGACTTGTTGGGTCGAAGGGCCTGTTTCCACACTGTAAGTAATCTAAAAAAAAGATGATTTTAAGAAATTGATTTATATTTGAACACCGTGAAATATTGATAAGAGGTTTGTTTTTGTAGAGTTTATCAAGTATTATAATTGTTTTCTCTAACTACATAATCTGTTTAAAGAAAAAAGACTTTTTACAGCAATGCATTAATATGTACCTATCAGTTAAAGGGATTTGCAGGATTGTTGTTTTGTCCTAATGCTTTAGAACATTGCTTGACTAAAATTGAATAATACCTGATTGCAGGATTGTATTAAACACAAGCACGGGACAAAGTGAGGACTGCAGATGCTGTAGATCAGAGTAAAGTGTGTGGTGCTGGAGAAGCACAGCCGGTCAGGCAACATCCGAGAAGCAGGAGAATAGATATTTCGAGCATAAGCTCTTCATCAGGAATTGGAGGGTGGCCCAACAGGGCTGAGATAAATGGAAGGTGGATGAGGCTGGAGGGAAGGTAGCTGAGGATGCAGTGGGGGAAGATGATAGGTCGGAGAGGAGGGTGGAGTGTATAGGTGTGAAGGAAGGTGGAGGCTCGAGAGGACAGTGTCGAGTTGGAAGGTTGGATCTAGGATAGGATGGGGAGGGGGGGGAGGGGAAATGAGGAAACTGGTGAAATGCACTGTGGATGGAGGGTCCCAAGGCAGAAGATGAGGCTTTCTTCCTTCAGGCATCAGGTGGTGAAGAAGGGCTCATGCCCGAAATGTCGATTCTCCTGCTCCTTGGATGCTGCCTGACCTGCGCTTTTCCAGCAACACATTTTCAACCCTCCATACCAGGCAGCATCCTATTGAACCTCCTCTGCACCCTCTCCAAAGCATCCACATCCTTTTGGTAATGTGGCCACCAGAACTGTATGCAGTATTCCAAATGTGGCCAAACCAAAGTCTTATACAACTGTAACATGACCTGCCAACTCTTGTACTCAACACCTCATTCAATGAAGGAAAGCATGCTGTATGCCTGCTTGACGACTCTACTGACCTGTGTTGCCACCTTCAGGGAACAGTGAATCTGAACACCCAAATCTCTGTACATCAATTTTCCCCAGGACTTTTCCATTTACTGTATAGTTCGCTTTTGAATTGGATCTTCCAAAATGAATCACCTTGCATTTGCCTGGATTGAACTCTATCTGCCACTTTTCTGCCCAACTCTCCAATCTATCTATATTCTGCTGTATTCTCTGACAGTCCCCATTCACTATCTGCTACTCCACCAATCTTCGTGTCAACTGCAAACTTGCTAATGAGGCCACCTATACCTTCCTCCAAATCATTTATGTGTATCACAAACAACAGTGGTACTCTGCTGAAGACCATTGCTAACAGGTCTCCATTTGGTGAAGCTCCCTTCCACTAGTACTGTGTCTCTTGTTGCCCAACCAGTTCTCTATCCATCTAGCTAGAACACCCTGGACCCCATGTGACTTCACCTTCACAGCCAATCATGGGGAACTTTATCAAATGCCTTATTAAAGTCCATGTATATGACATCTACAGCCCTTCCCTATCAGTCAACATGAGGGGTGGGGGAGGCTCGGAGGCCTTCGTCTTGGTGGATTGATTTGTATTGGGGCTGGATGTCCATGGTGAAGGTAAGGCATTGGGGGCTGGAGAAACAAAAGTAATGGAGGGGGTGGAGGGCATGGGTGGTGTCATGAACATAGGTGGGGAATTCCTCGACTAGGGGTTAGGACAATGTGAAGGTATGTAGAGATGAGTTCGGTGGGGCAAGAGAAGGCTGAGATGATAGGTTGACTGGGCAGTCAGGTTTGTGAATCTTGCATAGGTGGTAGAAGCGGGTGGTGCGGGGTTCCCAGACTGAGGTTGGAGGCTGTGGGTGGGAGATCGCCTAAGGTGATGAGGTAGTGTATGGTTTAGGAGTTGAGGTGATGAGATTGCCTATGCCATTTCCGCTACCTACAAACCGATCCCACCACCAGCGATATAATTTCCTCCCGAATTCCTATCTGCATTCCGTAAAGACCATACCTTCTGGCGACTCGTGTGTTAGGTCCACAACCGCCAGTGCACCCTCCCCTCCCGGCATCTTCCCTTGCCACTGCAAGACTTACAAAATCTGTGCCCGCACCTTCTCCCCCCATCCCCTTACCTTTGTCCAAGGTCCCAAAGAAGCCTTCCACATCTGTTAGACATTTACCTGTACTTCCACGCACGTCATCTACTGTATCCGTTGCTCCCAATTTGTGGTCTCCTCTGCATTGAGGAAATAGGACTCCTACTTGCACAGCGCTTTAGAGAACATCTCCGGGACACCAGCCCCACTGCCCCGAAACAACCCCACTGCCCCGTGGCTGAGCACTTTAACTTCCCCTCCTACTCCGCCAAGGACATGCAGGTTCTGGGGGGCCGCCTCCACTGCCATACTGTAGCAACCCGACGCCTGGAAGAAGAATGCTTCACCTTCTGCTGTGTGACCCTCCAACCAATGTGGATCCCCTCCTCTTTTCTCCCCCCCCCCCCCCCCCCCCAAAAAAAAACCCCCAGATCCAACTTTCCAACTCGGCACCACCCTGTTGATCTGTCCTACCAGTCCATCTTCCATCCCACCTATCTACTATCCCTCCTCTCTGACCTATCACTTTCACCCCCAATTTCATCTACCTATATCAACCTCCGCTATCTTCCCCGCAGCCCCAACTCCCATCCTCCCATTTATCTCTCAGCCCCCTTGGTCCACAAGCCTCATTCCTGATGAAGAGCTTATGCTCTTCAGGATGCTGCCTGACCTGCTGTGTTTTCCCAGCACCACACTCTTATACGCAGGCATGCTAGCTTGTAAAAACATGCGATCTTCAGTCAAACTTAGATACGTTTCAGCTTTCTGAGCTGGTGTGCATAATGAATGTGTTTCAAGATCTCTGTTTCTTCTCTTTCATGGGCTTTTCCCAATGTTGAAGTCACGTTCCATGCTTCCATTGCCACAATAGGTTAATCAGAGCTGTTAGTGACCTGGGGACAATATTGATTCATCCCATATTTGATCATCCTTTTTGAAATTTAAGCTACTCTTCTGCCACTCTTACTATTTTGGTTTATTACTTAAACTGAATCATTAGACAAAAGTATTAACTGAAATAGCCATCAATCACTTGTAGCAAACGAAAGTGCTGATTTCAATCAGGAAAGAGTTTTGAACCCTAAGGTCTGATCAGTAGCATAATGAACACGTATGCAATATTCGCAGGATTCCCTTTATTGCTTTTCTACTCTTCACTGCACAGGCAGTTTAACATTGGCAGTTTAATTGCAGATTTCTTAATCTGAATTATGACTCTACTAAACATATTGAGCAGAGCTTTCAGGTGTTGTATTTGGAAATAGACTTACTGGGTCCCTCCTCCCTGCCTTTTGTCTTGGCCTGCTGGGCGCACTTTCCTCGTTCCTGGGGGGGGGGGGGGTCTTGTGCCCGGGGCGTCGGTTCTCCTGTTCCTTGGATGCTGTCTGGACTGCTGCGCTTTTCCAGCAACACATTTTCAACAACAATTAACTTATCTGATTCTGTGCTGTGAACTTCGCCCAACAGTTCCTCCAAGATTAGTTGTGGATTTCACTGCTGGTTAATTTTCCCAGATGCACTCCGATGTCCAGCGATACACGAATTCAAACAGCAAAGGCGGTAACTGTGCAGGTTTTCTCTCTCTCTCTCTCTCTCTCTCTCTTGCACTGTCCTCACCATGTGCTTCCTTTGTCTGCTCTTCTCCCTTTTAAACTGCAGTTGTTTTGACTTTTTTTTCCAAAGTTCCAAAATAATGTAACAGCATATAAAATAGTAATTGCTGCTCCTGAAATTCGAGGAAATCACCTCCAATACCTAAAATACCTCAAAAAAAAAAAGCCAGAAATTTTTCCCGTCCTCCTTCTTAGATTACTCAGAATCCCTTATATTTCTCAAGTGCACAGGTAATGTACCTCTTGCGCCATGAGTTTGACTTTGAGCTGCAGATGGACCATGGTGCCTATTTTCCTTGTGTTGGCCTCTTAGTTAATTGTTGTCAGGCCAAGCATCCAATTAAGGATGGCAGCCTGACTCTGAAAACTGCCAGCCCAATCAGAAAACCATCAACTTTGTGACACCATCAAGAGAGGCAGTATTTGGCTCCAAGGAGAATGCGATGGGTCCTCTGTGTTGTCTTGTGAATGCAGACAAGTTAGGCGGACAGGTGGGCTTTGGCAATGGGAATGGGGCGCTCCACCTAGCTGACTGCCTTCCGCTGTGAAAGGGTGGGAAATGCTTCATAGCTGACAAAATGACAATAACCTGGGATAACATCCTCAATTGGAGGAAAAGAGACACTGACAAGGGAAAACTGCATGTTCAGATTGCTGATTTTTAAACTGTACTGCAAGAAAGAAGTTGAGCAGTTCGATGGCATTGATCTGGAAGAACAAATTCAGGAATATATTCCTGAATTAGTAATTCCTGAATTACTAATTGTAAGCAGCCGTGATTGGGAGTGAGGAGTCAGAAGTAGTCTTTGAAAACTGCAAAAATGCGAAAGTCACTGACCCTGTGTTGGGGAAGCCATAATGTGCTTGCAGAAGGAAACTGTGAGGATTATATGTGGAAGCATTGGAAAAGGTGCAGAGGAGATTTACCAGGATGTTGCCTGGCCTGGAGGGAACGTCTCATGAGGAAAGGCTGAGAGACTTGGGTCTGTTCTCATTGGAGAGAAGAAGGCTAAGGGGGGATTTGATAGAGACGCACAAGATGACCAAAGGATTAGATAGGGTAGACAGTGAAAGAAGTAACAAAGAGGATTGATGAGGGCAGAGCGGTAGATGTGATCTATATGGACTTCAGTAAGGCGTTTGACAAGATTCTCCATGGGAGACTGGTTAGCAAAGTTAGATTTCGCGGAATGCAGAGAGAACTAGCTATTTGGATACAGAACTGGCTCAAAGGTAGAAGACAGGGTGATGGTGGAAGGTTGTTTTTCGAACTGGAGGCCTATGACCAGTGGAGTGCCACAAGGGTTGGTGCTGGGTTCACTACTTTGCATCATTTATATAAATGATTTGGATGTGAGCAGAAGAGGTCTAGTTAGTAAGTTTGCAGATGACACCAAAATTGGAGGTGTAGTGGATAGCGAAGAAGGATAATGGCATCAGCTTGTACAAGGGGGCATAGCTCCAAATTGAGGCTTCATAGATTTAAGACAGATGTCAGAGGCAGGTTCTTTACTCAGACAGTGATAAGGGCATGGATTGCCCTGCCTGCCAGTGTAGTTAACTCAGCCACATTATGGAAATTTAAACAATCCTTGGATAAGCACATGGATGATGATGGGATCATGTAGAGGTGTGGGCTTAGATTAGTTTACAGGTCGGCGCAACATTGAGGGCTGAAGGGCCTGTTCTGTGCTGTATTGTTCTATGTTCTATAAAGTGTTCAATGCATGTACACTGACTTTTTTAAAGTATGTTGAGGGGTGGTCTTTTGTATGCCTTTTTGGAAGACTTTTTTAGTATATATAAGGGCACTGCGCTTGTGACTTCCAATAATTTGAAGCCTGGTCATTGATTTTTGACATTTGATTCAGCCGCCAGTTCAATAAAATTGACTCTTTCATATTGAGCATCAATTTTTCTTTTGTGGAATTGGTGACAACATACACATGAATTAGGAGCAGAAGTATGCCATTTAATCCCTCGAACTTGCTCCATCCTTCAACAAGATCGTGGCTGATCTGATTTGTGACCTCAAATCGACATTTCTGCTTACCCTGACGCCCTGTTATCCTATTGCTAAACAAGGATCTGCCCCTTACTGAGCTGTAGATATTCAAGGACACTGCTGCCACCACCTTTTCAGAACTAATCTCTGTCTTCAATAAGTGAACCCTGATTGTAAACAGTGACCCCTAGATCGAGAATCTCCAGTAGAAGAGAATGGCCTCTCCATGTCTGTGTCAGTATCCCACAGGATATTATATATATAATCCCCACAGTAAGGAAACAGGCCATTTGGCTCAACAAGTCCTCACCAACCCTCCAAAGAGCATCCCACCCAGACCGATTTCTCCCTACCATATCCCGTAACCCTGCATTTTCCATGGCTAACGCACTTAATCATTAGAAATAGAACACTTAGTTTTAACTAACTAACTAATTCATTACAACCTTAATTTCTTTGGGTGTTTTGGCATCAATAAGCATGCCGGAGGAAAGTTGTTACAGGTTGCTTAAAAGTGACCAAATATAGTTAAAGAGAAATAATTTGAAATGACGTTTTATCAGTCAAATGCAAAGTAGAGAAAGCAACCATCTTTGAAGGTGTTCCAGATGGGAATATCAAAATTGCTGAAGAATTGGATGTTAAGGAGATCTGAGTGAGACCGTTGGTAGGACACAATACGGAGACAGTTAGTCTGGGACTGGCGAGATGTCATTGTAGATAAATATTTTGATGTTTGTCTATTGGTGGAATGGGGATCCATGGTATATCAGCAAAAAGTGGGGTTCTACTGAGTGGGATTCAATCAAACGTGGGATTCAAGAAGTGTTTGGACAGTTAAGAATTTATGAAGGATGGAAAGAAGGAGTTTGAGAGAGAACTTAAGTCTAATTGTTGATAATGAGTTGAGGTAAGAAGCAAGGTCAATATTTATTTTGAAGGTTTATATTTGAGATTTTCTCAGGGGCTATGTTTTCATTACCCAATAAAGAAGTTAATGAGAGTGGAGTCATGTAGTATCATTACTTTGAGTTTCTGTTGAATCTTCTAGGGTTTCTTTCTTTAAGATAAAGCAGCATATGTAACAAAACCCATTCCTGTGAGTGTGCCTGTGTGTGTATTTTATCTTAGAATTTGCAGAAACCATTTGTCATGCTTTCATTACTTGTATACTCGACGATTCTAATGCATCCCCGGCTGGTCTTCAAATCTAGAACAGTGTGAGCTCGCTATCCCACGTTGGTTCCCACTCTAACACAAATCTTTTTGATTTTAAAATTCTTGTTCATCTTTCCAAAAGCTGTCATAGCCTCACTGTTCCCTATTCCACTAATCATCTCTTGCTATACATCCCTCCAAGATGTCATATTCTGGCCGTGGTGCTGTTGGGTTTCTAGTGCTTGGGTCCCTTTGCAAAGCTGCTGCAATTGTCCTGCTGTTAATTTTATTTAGGAATTGGGGCAGAGTTTCGATAGAGGTGGGAATTATTGCAGAGCTTGGGAAATCACATCTTCTACCACTCCCAGAGGAAAAGCATATAGATTGGTCATTGAACTGTGAGCAATGATTCCAGTCGCGATCTTGAATGCGGTAAAGCCTTCTCTCATTACCAATGCATTAGTCAAGCATAGAATGAGTTAAGTGGAAATCAAAATAAATCTGAAGATCCTTTTTAGAGCCACCTGCAGGATCTGTGAAAACATTGGTTGCTGTCTGAAAGATTGATTTGGAGTTGTTGTAATGGGAAACTGACCTGTAACTGTTTGTTTTCAGTTACTTCTCAATTTCACTGTCTCTGTCATTGCCAGCTTCGTGTTGTCTGCTGCTTGTCCCACTCAGCACTCAAACATTGGTAACCCCCATAAGATTCTCAAAACCTTGATAGTGCCACAGGTGAAGAAGTGCTGTTTCTTCAGAATTAATTGATGCACACCCAGGAGTGGATGCAGGAGGAAGAGAGGCAAATTCCATTCTAGTATAAAGACCCATCACCATGAAGGACTAGAGAATAGGGAGAAATGGCCTGTCTCAGAGCATCAAGAATATTGGAGCAAAAAAGTAACTTGTTTTTAAATTTTAATTTTCTTTCTATCTGGTCCCAAGTGGTAAATTTTATTCCCAAGTAGGTGTTCAATGTTGCTTTAAAGATGTCACAGATTCAGAGACTGAAGAACCAGCAAGGTCAAAATCTGTGACTGGGTGAGCTGCTCCTCCTGCTGCACATCTCTCTCTCTCTCTCTCCTATATATGCAGTAACCTTTCTTTAGGTTCGTTGCCCTTGTAATTGAATTTTCCTGACTTTTGGGGGCTTTCAGGGGTGAATTTGTCCACCATCCCATGTATTTTGAACATTGGAGTCAGAGTGACTCAAAAATGTTCATGCACTCTTTGTAGGTGGTGGGATTTAAAGCTCTGAACTTTTCTGCTACTCGAACTATTTTCCTTTCCTTGGCAGCTCACTCAGGTTGAAGCATGACAGTGATGTGGGGCTGACAACATCAAAAGCTTTAAGTTTATCTGTGTTTATATGGAGCAAATTCTGGCTCATTAATGACTGACTGACTTTGACTTTGAGGTACTCGTTCTTACAGCATGGAAGTAATGGAGAGCTGTGCTGTGTTGGTAGTTACAAGAATTTAATAGTCTTATTAGTCTAGTCCTTCATTTCCGTCAATATTCTCTTAACCTTGGGAGATTTTGCTTTTTTGCTGAGATATTGTAGGTTTTACATTTTCTCTCTGTCTCCAGGACACTGTAAAATGTGCTTCAGCAGAAAGTACTATTGGGATTTGCTAGAGTGGGGAATAAAGTTGGCTTGAGTAGTCTGTAAGTGGACTGATTGAATTGGCCTACATTATGTGGATCAGGTGTCCCTCATGAGTGGATGAAAAGCCTATTGACACAGGAATATTTCAACAAATTGAAAATAACACTTGGTAGCTTCAGTGATCCCTCTGACTTTAACATCTCAAATGCACTGTTCCAACCTGCAAAGCTAGTTTACAACTTATTGTGTTTCTTTCAAGACTAATTTGTTCAGTTGTTTCTCGAGACGTTCCTTGTCCAGATTAAGCTGACAAAAATAAATTGTTTCTAATACATCACATAGCAGTCGCAAGGGGGATACGTAACATTTGGAGGTTTATTTTTCCTGTTTGTTTTTTGAAAATCTGTGCCACTACACAGATTGATATTCACTTTAATGTACACAAAGTATGTGAAGCCCATTAAATTGATAAGATTAAAATACCAAATTCCTGGCAGACAATATCATTATTTGATTGATTTTCCTCTCCATTCCTTCTCTCTCCTCGCTTTCTCTACCCAACCCCCCCAAAAAAATTGCTTGCTTGAAATGTAAGCCAATCTTTTTACTAATACTGGCTGACAACCTTCGAAAAGGTGAAGGCTAGAAATCTGAGACTTGTCATTTTTATGTTATTGGTTTCATTAGCATTCTGAAGTCATAAGACGTGAGCTGTGCTGCAGGGGCATTGTTTGCAATTAATCATCTGCACTTAAAGTGGCAGTCCTGTATCACAAGGCACTAATTAGCTAAAGTGCATATCTTCGAGGACACTAGATTCTGTGGTATACGTGGAAATGTAGCACAATGCTGTCTTTAAGTCCTGTTGGGAAACTGTTGGGAAAACTGATAGGTCTGGATTTTCCCTTGGGGACACTTGGGAGGGAAAAAGCTTGTGCATTGCTCTCCTGTGATTTCCCATGGAAGTCAGAGGACCAGATGGCACATTTGTCATTCAGTTAAGGATAGCTACCAGGTTTTCAAAATACAAGAGCCAATCTGAGACCTTTCACCCTGAAAGATGCAGCAGATTGTGATGAAAGGAAAGTGAGAGAGATCGAGGATACTTCAAAATGGAAGCACTCTCTCTCCAATGCTTATTTAAAATTGTTGAATTAAAAATAAATTCAGCTTTTAGGTCCCCACTGCAGGAGGAGAATCATTCTGTGGATGAGTCTGTCGGCAGACAGAGGTGGTGGCCTGAATTTGGTATCCACCTCCAGCCATGTAAACTAGCCCCTCCCTCCTAAGTATTCAAAGACAACTGAAGAATTACCCTGACTTAGCTCTTTATTGAGTCTAATTGGCTGCTTACTCTTAACAGGGATATAATTCTACACATTTGACAACCTTATCTAATGCAAACATGACCTGGAGGTGGAATGGAGTTGATGGAACCAGCAGACAAACCAGCAAAGCTATATTAGCTCTACATGTTCTGATCCTGGTCTAATGGGTGGCTGCAAATCCAGTTGATAGCATTGACTACACAAGCAGAAATTGCTGGAAAAGTTCAGCAGGTCTGGCAGCATCTGTGGAGAGAAATCAGAGTTAACATTGAATTAAGAGTCTGATTTCTCTCCGCAGGTCTTCCTGGACCTGCTGAGGTTTTCCAGCAAATTCTGTAGTTCTTTTGGTTTCCATAGTATTGAATTGCCCTGTGTCTGATTCTTGCATCTGCCCTGCTAGTTTCCTTGCTCCTAACTGTGTTCTTGATGATGCTTTAAGCCTAAGGACACTTAAAAAAAATTGAGGAAGAATTTATTGGTTTAATACAAATGTTTTCATGTGAAAATAATGAGGCTTAAGACAGACAGGATTATTTTCCTTTTAGAGCAGAGGAGATTGAGAGGGGGCATGATTGAGATACATGAAGGGCATAGAATACACAGGTAGAAACTTTTCCCCCTGGTGGAGGGATCTATGATGAGGTGGTATAGATTTAAAGTGAAAGGTAGAAGGTTTAGTGGAAATGTGAGGTAACTTTTTTTTCATTCACTTGATGGTAGGACTTTAGAACTCACTGCTTATAAGGGTGGTAGAGATTCAGAAATCCTCATAACATTCAAGAAGTGTTTAGATCTAAATCTTGTAATGCCAAGACATACGAGACTATTGGACAAGTGTTGGAAGATGGGATTAGAATAGTTTGGTGGTTTTGACTGCTGCTGACATGATAAACCAACCTGCTGACTGGAGGGTGGCTAATGTACCTTTAAGAAAGATTGTACTTTTTTTAAAGACAGGTTATAAGGATAAACTGGGTATCTGTGAGCTTGACTCCGGTTGTGGGTAAATTGTTGGAGGTAAATATGAAATATAGGATTTATAGACATTTGGAGAGGAAAATAAAATTGGTTGTGCAAAACCATGCTGACGACCCCGATGAAATTTATGTCTTACAAACTTGATTGAGTTTTTTGACGAAGTTAACAAAAGGATTGTAGATGTTGTTTACTTGAATTTTAGTAAATCCTTCGGACAAGGATCTGCGTGGTAGACTAATTAATAAAGTTAGGTCACATGGGATTCGGGGTGAGCTTGCCAATTCGATACATAATTAGTTTAATGACAGGAGATAGTGATGGTGGAGGGTTGCTTTTTGGACAGGAGGTCTGTCACCAGCGGTGTTCCAATCGGATCAGTTCTGAGTCCTCTTTTGTTTGTCATTTACATAAATGACTTGGATGAGAATATAGAGCGCATTGGTTAGTAATACCCAAGTCAGTGTTTCAGTGAAATTCTCACGTTCATTGTGTTTAACAAGTCCATGCCTTTAGTTTTGTTTTGTCATTTGAGGCTATTGGAGTGCTTAGGCTGCCAATTCCCAGCTTAAAGGTTCTGTGAAGCTGGCAGGAACCACCAAAGTAAAATTGCTGCATTTGCAGGCCAGTGACCGGGGAGAGTTACTTTACTGATGGGCTGAAAGGTGCATTATCAGCAGAAACAGCATTCAAGCGTTTCCTTCTGGAGGGTGTGTGGCTGTATCAAGCTGTGCATAGGCTGTCTGTATGGGAACATCAAGTCATAGACATGTGCAGCACAGAAACAGATCTTTTGATCCAACTCGTCCATGTTGACCAGATATCCTAACTTAATTTAGTCCCGTTTACCAGAATTTGGCTTATATCCCTCTAACTCCTTCCTATTCGTATACCCACCCAGATGCCTTTTAAATGTTATAATTGTACCAACCTCTACCCTAGAGTCGGGGAGGATCCCAGAAGACTGGAAAATCGCTAATGTGACACCCCTGTTTAAAAAGGGAGTAAGGCGAAAGATAGAAAATTACAGGCTGATTAGTCTAACCTTGGTTGTGGGTAAGAGTTTGGAGTCCATTGTGAAGGATGTGATTTCTGAATACTTGGAAGTGCATGGCACATAAGCAAAATTAGCATGGTTACATCAATGGGAATCATGCCTGACCAATCTGCTAGAATTGTTTGAGAAAGGTAATGAGCTGGTTAGACCAAGGAGAGCCAATGTGTGTTATTTACCTGGACTTTGAGAAGGTGCCACATAGAAAGCTAATGAGTAAGATAAGGGCCTAGGGTGTTCGGCAAGGTGCTTAGTATAGATAGAAGATTGGCTGTCTGGCAAAAAGCAGAGAGTGGGAATATAAGGGTCTTTCTCCAGATGGAAGCCAGTGACAAGTGGTGCTCCGCAAGGGTCAGTGATGGAACCACAACATTTTACTTGATACATTTAACGATCTGGATGAAGGAACTGTGAGGGCATTCTAGCTAAGCTTGCAGATAAAGCAAAGATAGATAGAGGGACAGGTAATATTAAGCAGACGGGGAGGCTGCAGAAGGATTTGGGCAAAGAAGTGGCAGATGGTGTACAACATGGGTAAGTGTGAGGTCATACACTTTTTGGTAAGAAGAATAGAGGCATGGACAATTTTCTAAATGGGTAGAAAATTCAAAAGTCTGAAGTACAAAGAAACTTGGGAGTTCTAATTCATGATTCTGTCAAGATAACCTTGCAGATTGAGTCAGTAGTTAGGAAGGCAAATTAAATATTGGCACTTTATTTTGAATGGACTTGAATATAAAGGCAGGGATGCACTTCTCAGGCTGTAAGGCTCTGGTCAGACCATATCTGGAGTATTGTGTGCACCATTTGAACCCCATATCTCAGAAAGGATGTACTGGCCCTGAGGCATGCTCAGAGGAGGTTCATGAGAATGGACTCAGGAATGACCAGCTTAACATGAGGAATGTTTGAGGACTCTGGGTCTATACTTGATGGAGTTTAGAAGGATTGGGGGCGGGGGGGGGGGGGGTTGCGGGCGTTCTAATTGAAAGTGAATACTGAACGGCCCGGACAGAGTGGATTTTGGGAAGATGTTTCCATCAGTAAGAGACCAGGACCCGAGGACACCGTCTGAGAGTAAAGGGAATACATTTTAGGATGGAGAGAAGGAGAAACTTCTTCAGCCACAGAGTGGTGCATTTATGGAATTCACTGCCACAGGAAGCTGTGGAGGCCAAGTCATTGAGTATATTTAAGACTGAGACAGGTTCTTGACTGTCAAGTGTTACAGGGAGAAAGCAGAGGAATTGGGTTGAGAAATGTGTCAGCCATGATTTGAGTCTGCTCCACCATTCAGTGGGCTGAATGGCCTAATTTTTGCTTCTATATCTTATGGTCTTAGAATTGACAGTGAAAAAGACTTTCTTAGATTACAAAGGGGTCTTGATCAAATGGGTCAATGGGCTTAAAATTGGGAGATGGAGTTCAATCTGGATAAATTGAGGTATTACATTTTCGGACAACAATTAATGGGTAGTATTGTAGTGGTGTAGGTACATAATTCTTTGAAGTTTGCGTCATATAGACAGGGTGGTTAAAAAGATGTTTGGCATGCTTACCTTCATTGCTCAGTCCTTTGCGTACAGGAGTTGGGAAGTCATGTTGAGGTTGTACAGGAGATTGGTGAGGCCTCTTTTGGAATACTTTGTCCAGTTTTGGTCACCCAGTTATATAACGATATTAAGGTGGAGAGGGTTCAGAAGAGATTCACCAGGATGCTGCTGGATATGGAAGGTTTGAGTTATAAAGAAAGGCTGGACAGGATGGGACATTTTCCACTAGAGCATAGGTTATCTTTCTTTTTATACTATTAGACGTTTATAAGGTAATGAGAGGTATAGAGTTAATGTTAGTTGTCTTTTCCCTAGGATGGGGGATCTTGAGACTGGGGGCACATTTTTAAGGTGAGAGGAGAGATTTAAAACAGACATAAGGGGAAATTCTTTAAGAGGGTCGTTTCCTTGTGAATTGAAGTTTCTGTGGAAGTGGTGGATGTGGGTACAATTACAATGTATAAAAGACATTTAGGTAAGTACATGAATAGGAAAGATTTGAAGGGATATCGGCCAGGAGCAGGCAGGTAGGACCAGTTTAGTTTGGGGTTATGATTGGCGTGGACTAGTTGGACGAAAGACTGCTCAGCAAGTCAGATAGCATCCATGGATAGAGAAGCAGCTGTTAACATGTTTTACTTATACATTTGTACAGATGAGGTTCCAGAGGACTGGAGAACAGCTAATGTGGTTCCATGTTACAAGAAGGGTGGTAGAGATAGATCTGGGAACGATTGATCCGTGAATCTAAATGTTGGAAAAATGTGGAGGAGAAAATTAACCTTCAATTAGAGAGTTAAGGTTTGATCAGGCATGGCTTTGTCAGAGGGCAGTCATACCTAACAAAACCTCCTCAAAACATTCTACTGGGTATCAAGTGTATGAATGAGGGTAGGGAAGTTGACACAGTTTATATGAATTTCAGCAAAGCCGTTTGACAAGGTCCCACAGGGAAAACTAATAAAGAAGCTAAAGGCTCGTTGAATCCAAGATAAATTGACAAATAGGTCAAAAATTGGCTTAGTGACAGGGAACAGACAGTGGTAGTAAAAGGCAGTTTGTGTGACTGGAGCCCAGTGTGCAGTGGTGTGCCACAGGAAATGGTACTGTGTCCCTTATTCTTTGTGGTATTCATAAATATAGTTGAGAATGTAGGGAGGATGATAGCTTGTAGATGACAGAGATTGGATAGGTGGTTGATGGTGAGGAAGAAGGTCACAGCAGGATATAAATGAATTGGTCAGTTTGGCAGATTGATGGCAGATAGAATTTAATCTCATTTGATGAGTCCGATGGAAGTGAGGTCGTACACTTGGAAGAAGGAACAAGATAGGGGTGTATTCAGTGAATAGCATGATACGAGGGAGCTCAGAGGAATAGAGAGATCTTTGGGTGCTTTTCCACAGATCACTGATTGATAGTGTCAGGACTAGTTAATAAGATGGTTAGGAAGGCATATGGGATGTTTCCCTACATCAATTGTGGCATTAATTAAGAGCAGAGAGATTATGCTGGAGCTGCACAAAACTTTGGTTCAGCCAGAGCTAAAGTACGGTGTGCAGTTCTGCTCACTGAGTTATGGGGAGGATGTGATTGCAATGGAGGGGCTACAAGTGAGATTGACTAGAATGCTACTGGGATGGAGCATTTCAGCTATGAACAGAGATTCGACAGACTGGTTGTTTTCCTTTAGGACAGAGGAGATTGAGAGGAGACTTAATAGAGGTGTACAAGATATGAAGGACATGGAGGGGGTGAATAGAAAGCAGTTGTTCCTCCTAAGTTGAAGGGTCACTAACATGGGAGCACAATTTTAAAGTGAAAGACAGGAGAGTTAGAGGGCATTTTAGGAAAAACTCTAGAGTGCACAGCTTGAAGGGTGGGGGTGTAACCTTGAAAAAGCACTTGGATGATCACTTGAAATGAGATAACAGTCCAGGCAAAGCCTAGTGCAGGAAAGTAGGATGAATTTAGGTAATATGTTTTTGACCGTATGGATTTGATGGGCTGAAGAGCTGCTTCTATCCATTGTGATTTGTCGTGGAGAAAATGTAAAGAATCACCAGGCGACGCGGAGAGCCCTTTAAGGAGTAGGTCTTTTATTTACAAACAAAAAACCATGACACTTGGAAAACAAATTCTTGAATGCTCTCGAACCTCAGGGTCCATGGCTCTTTATACCTTTTTTAGCATGTTTTTGTCAGCTTATCAGCATGTCCAACTGTGTTAATCAGTATTACTTCACTCCAGCTATACAATAAACCAATAATGTTAGTTCCCATTGTCTCTACTTCTGCCACTGTGGTTTTTCTTACATTCAACTTTATTATTCTAATGTTATGATTAGATATTTTACTGTCAACCTCTGCAACAACAGTCTTCCATCCCAGATCCTACTTAATATTATTCTAATGTCATGATTAGGTATTTTAATGTCAATGTCTCAAGCAGGTTGACGCTTAACTGTTAATTAAATACTTAATGTCATGTCCTACATATTTATTGTCACGACCTGTCCCAACATGCCATGATGATATTTAGCAGGTGAGGCTGACTTTACTCTCTATTGTTATCTCATCACGCCATAGTGACCTTTCAGCCCCAACCTGATTCTGCTAACCGGTGTAGGAGCATTCTACTATTCTTATCAAATCCTGCCACAGTGACCTTTTGAAGAGAATAGCATACCACAGACCCCCTCGCAACAGATCGCCAGTGGTCTTCATGCTTTAACCCGTCCCATGTTTTCATGCTCTTTATTTTCCATAGATTATAGTTAAAAATCACGACATCAGGTTATAGTCCAACAGATTTATTTGGAAGCACTAGGTGGTTGTGGCGTAGAAGATCTTAAGACACATAATTTATAGTAAACGTTTACAGTGTGATACAACTGAAATTATATACTGAAAAAGACCTGGATTGTTTAAGTCTCTCATCTTTTAGAATGACCATTGTAAACTGCATGTTGGTTAGTGCCCAGAATCTTGAATCATAGAACATAGAACAATACAGCACAGAACAGGCCCTTCGGCCCACGATGTTGTGCCAAACATTTGTCCTAGCTTAAGCACCCATCCATGTACCTATCCAATTGCCGCTTAAAGGTCACCAAAGATTCTGACTCTACCACTCCCACAGGCAGCGCATTCCATGCCCCCACCACTCTCTGGGTAAAGAACCCACCCCTGACATCTCCCCTATACCTTCCAACCTTCACCTTAAATTTATGTCCCCTTGTAACACTCTGTTGTACCCGGGGAAAAAGTTTCTGACTGTCTACTCTATCTATTCCTCTGATCATCTTATAAACCTCTATCAAGTCACCCCTCATCCTTTGCCGTTCCAATGAGAAAAGGCCTAGCACTCTCAACCTATCCTCGTACGACCTATTCTCCATTCCAGGCAACATCCTGGTAAATCTTCTCTGCACCCTCTCCAAAGCTTCCACATCTTTCCGAAAGTGAGGCCACCAGAACTGCACACAGTACTCCAAATGTGGCCTAACCAAAGTCCTGTACAGTTGCAACATCACTTCACTATTCTTGAATTCAATCCCTCTGCTAATGAATGCTAATACACCATAGGTCTTCTTACAAGCTCTATCCACCTGAGTGGCAACTTTCAAAGACTTATGAACATAGACCCCAAGATCCCTCTGTTCCTCCACCTCACTAAGAACCCTACCGTTAACCCTGTATTCCGCATTCTCATTTGTCTTTCCAAAATGGACAACCTCACACTTGGCAGGGTTGAACTCCATCTGCCACTCCTCAGCCCAGCTCTGCATCATATCCAAGTCCCTTTGCAGCCGACAAGAGCCCTCCTCGCTATCCACAACTCCACCAATCTTCGTATCATCTGCAAATTTACTGACCCACCCTTCGACTCCCTCATCCAAGTCATTAATAAAAATTACGAACAGCAGAGGACCCAGAACTGATCCCTGCGGAACTCCACTTGTAACTGGGCTCCAGGCTGAATATTTACCATCTACCACCACTCTGTCTTCGACCGGTTAGCCAGTTTTCTATCCAATTGGCCAAATTTTCCTCTATCCCATGCCTCCTGACTTTCCGCATAAGCCTACCATGGGGAACCTTATCAAATGCCTTACTAAAATCCATGTATACTACATCCACTGCTCTACCCTCATCCACATGCTTGGTCACCTCCTCAAAGAATTCAATCAGACTTGTAAGGCAAGACCTACCCTTCAATATTTCCGTGCTGGCTGTCCCTAATCAAGCAGTGCCTTTCCAGATACTCATAAATCCTATCCCTCAGTACCCTTTCCATTACTTTACCTACCACCAATTAAGACTAACTGGCCTGTAATTCCTGGGGTTATCCCTATTCCCTTTTTGAACAGAGGCACAACATTTGCCACTCTCCAGTCCCCTGGTACCACCCCCGTTGACAGTGAAGATGAAAAGATCATTGCCAATGGTACTGCAATTTACTCTCTTGCTTCCCACATAATCCTAGGATATATCCCATCAGGCCCAGGGGACTTGTCTATCCTCAAGTTGTTCAAAATGTCCAACACATCTTCTTTCCTAACATGTATCTCATCTAGCTTATCAGTCCGTTTCACACTCTCCTCTTCAACAATACGGTTCCTCTCATTCTTAAATACTGAAGAAAAGTACTCATTCAAGACCTCTCCTATCTCTTCCGACTCAATACACCGTCTCCCACTATGTCCTTGATTGGACCTACCCTCGTTCTCGTCATTCTCATGTTTCTCACATACGCATAAAATGCCTTTGGGTTATCCTTGATCCTATCTGCCAAAGATTTTTCATGCCCTCTCTTGGCTCTCCTAATCCCTTTCTTCAGGTCTCTTCTGGCTATCCTGTATCCCTCCACTGCTCTGTCTGAACCCTGTTTTCTCAACCTTATGTAAGCCTCCTTCTTCCTCCTTTACAAGACATTCAACCTCCCTCGTCAACCAATGTTCCCTCACACGACCATTTCTTTCCTGCCTGACCGGTACATACATATCAAGGACACGTCGTATCTGTTCCTTGAAAAAGTTCCACATTTCCACGACATCCTTCCCCGACAGCCTATGCTCCCAACTTATGCTCCTCAGATCCTGTCTTACAGCATCGTAATTACCCTTCCCCCAATTGTAAAACCTACCCTGTTGCACGCACCTATCTCTCTCCATAACCAAGGTGAAAGTCACAGAATTGTGGTCACCATCACCAAAATGTTCACCCACTAACAAGCTCATCACTTGTCCCGGTTCATTACCGAGTACCAAATCCAAAATGGCCTCCCCTCTGGTCGGACAATCTACATACTGTGTTGGAAAAGCCTCCTGGACACACTGCACAAACACCGCCCCATCCAATCTACTTGATCTAAAGAGCTTCCAATCAATATTTGGGAAGTTGAAATCGCCCATGACTACTACCCTGTGGCTTCTGCACCTTTCCAAAATCTGTTTCCCAATCTGTTTCTCCACATCTCTGCTGCTATTGGGGGGCCTATAGTAAACACCCAACAAGGTGACTGCACCTTTCCTATTTCTGACTTCAGCCCATAATACAACGCATAGCATTATGCCAAGATTTTGCATCATTCTTTAAGGTGCCCATTGTGACATCACCTTAATTAAAGAGGGAAGGATTTATAAAGGCTAAAGGTGATGGCAGACTAAGATGTGATGAAGATATCTGGACTCAAGCCAGAGTCAGTGACTCTGAAATGAATATGCTGACCAGACTACAAAGACAGGTGAATAGCTATTAATCCCTCAGATGCTGATTTTGTTCCTAACTAGCCTCTAATTTTAAGATTGTGCCTTGATTTGTATTTCTTCATGAGAGGAAATAGTTTCTCAATTCGCCCAATATATCACCTTAAGTTGCTTTAAATGCCTTAATCCAATCACTCTTCACTGATGAACTCTGGATGACCAGCCATGTTTATTTGCCCTGTGCTCAAAATTTAAACCTTTAAAGTACTGCCATCAATGTGGTGAATCAGCATTCCATATTATGAACAGAGAATACACTGTAGTAAATTGAAAGGTCACAGAATCCTATGTGATTTGGAGGTGCTGCTGTTGGACTAGGGTGTACAAAGTTTAAAAATCACAACACGAGGTTATAGTTCAACAGATTTATTTGGAAGCACTAGCTTTCTGAGCACTGCTACTTCATCAGGTAGTTGTGGAGTATAAGATCATAAGACCCAGAATCTATAGTGAAGTTTAGTGTAATGCAACTGAAATTATATATTGAAAAAGACCTGAATTATTTAAGTCTCTTTTAGAATGACCATGTTGGTTTCAGTTCTTTCTTATGTAAATCCCAGAACTTTTTTGAAAGTTACATTTTCAAGTGAACTTTAACAATAGGTGCCATGTCAGCTCAGATAATGCATTGAAGGTGTGAGGTTAAAGTCTGTCTGTATGTTACTCAATGTTCAGACTGATTCTATTTCTAAAAAAGGGATTTAAAGAATCTTGTATGGATTAAAACAGTTTTTGAACAAAGTAAAATGTAATTCTACAAGCACAAATTCATCCAACAAACCTGAGTGTGTGTGCATGGTTGAGGGTCTGTGAGAAGATTTGTGTGTGGGGGCTGTGTATGTGTGAGCATATGAGTAAGAGCTTTTGTATGAAAGGGGCTGCCAGAGTGTATGGGCCTGTAGGGGTGTGTGCGTGTGCGTGCGTGTGTGTGTGTGCCCTCGCTGCGCTCCCCCACGTCCGGCACTGCAATCCAGATCCCCACCACCCTCTCGGTGAAAATGTGTTTCCTCCAATGACCTGTAAATCTCTTGCCTTTCACTTTAAAATTATGTCCCCTTGTTATTAACCATTCAGCTAAGAGGAACTGTGGAGCTGCTTTCTATTCACCCTGTGCTTGCCCCGCATAATCTTATGCATCTCTATGTCCCCTCACCCTACCCTTCTCTGCTCCAAAGAAAACAAACGTGTCAAGCCTCTCTTCATAGCTGAAATGTTGCACCCCATACAATATTCTGGTGAGTCGTCTTTGCACCTTCTGCAGTGCAATCATGTCCTTCCTAGAAGGTAGTGAGCAAAACTGCTCATTCTTTGTACTAATTTCAAATTACCTGCATTTTGAAAATTTATATTGAGTGTCATTAATATTAGTAATTTTCAAATTTTGAGAGCATTCCATACAGGCTTAATGTTTCCAAATGTTGAAGATGTATGTACAAAGTTAAATATCACACAACACCAGGTTATAGTCCAACAGGTTTTATTGGAAGCACACTAGCTATCGGAGCTTCCGATTAAACCTGTTGGACTATAACCTGGTGTTATGTGATTTTTAACTTTGTACACCCCAGTCCAACACCGGCATCTCCAAATCATGATTTATTGTAGTTTGACTTAGTTTTTAAAGCAGAGATTAGTTTTTTTTGAGGGCTGTTAGTCTGTGGAACTTTTTCCCAGAAAACAATAGAGGCCGGGGCATTGAATGTTTTTCAAAATTGTTAGATATATTTTGGGTAACAGGGAAGGAGAGAGTTATGGGAGAGACAGGAAAGTGGAGTTGAGATCACCACCAGACCAGTCATGATTTTACTGAATAGTGCAGCAGGTTTGAAGAGCCAAATAGCTCACTCCTCCCAAGTCCATGTTGATCCCAGAATCGGGGGTTATTGTGTAAGGACATAGGGTGGGCTAATTAGCACTGGGATAAGAAATTGCTTCACCTACAGAGTCAAGAGTGCTTTCTGTTACAGAAAGCAACTGAAGCCAAACATTGAATGTTTTTAAGAGGATTAGATATTGTTCTTGAGTCTAAAGTGATCAAAGTGACAGGGAGAAAGACAGAATATGGTACTGAGTTGGATGATCAGTCACGATCATATTGAATAGTGGAGCATGCTCAAGGGAATGAATAGCCTACTCCTGGCCAACAATTTTATGTTGTTTGTGTTGAGCACCCATTTGAAAGGAATTCTTTAAGAAGTCAGTGATTTAAATTCTACCTTGGTTTTTCTATGGTAAACCTAAATTCTTATTTCAGTTTTAAA